>NC_037682.1:125599493-125674356 GCF_003255815.1 Theropithecus gelada | reverse complement strand
CACTGTCTCCATCATCACCACCATCACCATCATCACCATCATCACCATCATCATCACCATCATCACTGTCTCCATCATCACCATCATCACCATCATCATTGTCCCCATCATCATCACATCATCATCACCATCATCACCATCTTCATCACCATCATCATCACTGTCTCCATCACCACCACCATCACCACCATCACCATCATCATCATCATCATCATCACCATCACCACCATCATCATCACCATCATCATCATCACCATCATCATTGTCCCCATCATCACCATTGTCATCACTGTCACCATTGTGAAAGGACCCACAAAATCACTACTGAAAACTCAAGCTGAAAACTGCTCAGGTCAAACCTGCCTCCCATTTTATTCAAAGTTATCCCTCTGCTCACTGAGATCGATGCATTTCTGATTTGCCTCCTTTGGAAAGACTAATCAGAAACTCCAAAGAATGCAACCGTTTGTGTCTCCCTTATCTGTGACCTGGAAGCTCCTCCCTACTTCAAGTCTTCAAGTCTTCCTGCCTTTGCTTCAAGTGGCCCCGCCCCTCCAGTCCGAGCCAATGTACTTCTTACGTATATTGATTGATGAAGTGGCCCCGCCCCTCCAGTCCGAGCCAATGTACTTCTTACGTATATTGATTGATGAAGTGGCCCCGCCCCTCCAGTCTGAGCCAATGTACTTCTTACGTATATTGATTGATGTATGATGTCTCTCTAAAATGTAGAAAACCGAGCTATGCCCCAACCACCTTGGACACAGGTCATCAGGACTTCCTGAGGCTGTGTCATGGGCACATCTTTCACTTTGGAAAAACAAACCTTCTAAATTAACTGAGACCCGTCTCAGATTTTCTGGGTTCACATCATCATCATTATTGTCATTACCATCATCATTGTCATCATCACCATCACTATCATTATCATAATTATCATCATCACCTTCAGCAACAACATCATTATTGTCATTATTATTGTCATTTTCATCATCACTGCCATCATCATTATCATTATTGTCATTTCTGTGGACTGATCACACTGGCCTTCATCTTCTCCCTCTTCAACACACACCCATCTGCCAAGCTGGCCCCAAGAATCTCAAATCTTACTGTTTCAACTTCGTTTTCAAATTCCTGAAGTTCCCATGTGGCTGGCAGGGTTAAATCAACCACTGAGGCACAGCGGAGGGTCTTGTCATCATGAGGTTGTCACTGACCTTACTGGCCTCACTCCCTGCTTCCCTTCTCTGGGCGTGGCCTCACAGAATCTCTCTCCAACACTTGAAGAAGGCACATTATTTAGCATCTCTAAGCTTTGGGTTATGCTCTTTGCTTTTTCCTCTTCCTGCGTTCTGACCCCTCCAAATCCTCCGTCACAATCTGGCACAGATGTCACCTCTCCCGAGAAGTCTTTTCTGGGTCTTCACTCCTGCTACTATGCTTTTACCAGCCTTGCACATCTATTTCTCTTTTTTGTTCTCAATTTTTAAGCATTTACTACATATGAAATATCACACTAAGTGCCTTAAATAATACAGCCCGTCTAATTTAATACCCATAACAATCCTGCAAGGCAGATACCATAATTATCCCCATTTTACTGATGAAGAGAATGAGCCCTAAGTTAGATAACTTATCCAAAGTCTTGGCCGGGCACGGTGGCTCATGCCTGTAATCCAAGCACTTGGGAGGCCAAGGCTGGCGGATCACCTGAGGTCAGGAGTTCAAGACCAGCCTGGCCAACTTGGTGAAATCCCATCTCTACTAAAAACACAAAATTAGCTGGGCATGGTGGTGGGTGCCTGTAATCCCAGCTACACAGGAAACTGAGGCAGCAGAATCACTTGAACCCAGGAGACGGCAGTTGCAGAGAGCCAAGATCACACCATTGCACTCCAGCCTGGGCCAAAAAGCAAAACTCCATCTCAAAAAAAAAAAAAAAAGAGTCTCAAATCCAGTCATAAGTGAGATTTTAACCCATTTCTGAGTGCCTCTGAGTCCTGGCCTTCTCACCAAGTAGAATAGTTCCCATGGCTTTGTGCTGCCCCTGCACTGGCTGTGGGCTTGCTGACAATGGACATGAGTGGTGCCTGCACAGAACAGAAGCTCCGTCATTCTTCTGAAGATGTTGGCAATCCCACCATGCCTACAATGAGGAGCACACGAGGTGTCTCTAGTCTCCTGTTTTTAAACGCCACTTCAGATAACTCATTACGGCGCCAGAGGCCCTGAGATGAACAAACGCCATCCCTGTCCTTGAGGAGCACATTTCACATTAGAATCCAGCTGAAGAGGAAGGAACGCTCACAAGCCCACCGCATGTCAGGGCTGGAAATCAGCCTCGCCTTACCTGTCCTCCAGCCCCTCTCAGCCATCCTCTGAAGGGAAGGCCCCATCCCTGGACCTACATCGGAGGCTCCTCAGACCTACCACCTGAGCCAGCCGAGCTCCAGTCTGAAATGAAGTCACCTTGAGGGAGGCCTCCCGTCCCCTCCCACTGCCCCCACCCAGAGCCGGCTCTCCTTCCTCATCAGCTGCCCCTCCTGACACCTGCCCTCCCCAGTCAGTCCCACAGCTGGTCTGGAGAACATTCCCCATCTCAGCCTCCAGCTTCCCCAAGGGCCCAGAGCAGCACTTCGACCCCCTGTGAACAGGAGGAGTCAGACCACCCGGCACTGCCCGGCTGCCCGGGGCAGACCCCCAAGTCCTCTGGTGAGGAGGGGCTGGGCAGCAGCCTGGGGCAGTGGGACTGCAGTGCACTGTCTTGCCAGCCTGGAATCTTCCGGGGGCAAGCCACAGAGGTGGGGACAGGCAGAGACACTGATGCCAGGGGGCTGAGAGGGCCTTTCTCCCCCAAAGAGGGCTCATAAGCACCTGTGAACACACACAAGGGACTGTGGGACCAGCAAGCGGACTCTAACTGCCCCTCTATGCGAGCAGCCTCAGGCAGGGAGCCACCCACAGCCTAGGCTCAGCCTGCAGAAGCCTCCAGCCCTGTGGCCCTGGGCAAGTTAAACAGCCTCAGTGGGCCTTTCTTCTGCCTTTTCCAAGGTGGACACTGTGATAATAGTATCTTCCTGGTAGGGTTTTGGAAGGATGAAAGAGTTATCATATGTTAATTAGGTAGACTAGTCTCAGGAAAATATCAATAGTGTCATTTCATCCTTGATATGGGGCCTGGTGCAATGGGGCTGTGTAGCCACAGTGAAGGGATTAGAAAGAGGGATTTCCTCGTGACTGTTGTGCTTTCAATCCACAGAGGAGGCTCAACTTCCTTTCCCTGCTTTGCCTTCCTATGATGTCAAACTCCAGGAACTCCTGTGGGCCTCAGTCCCCATCCGCTCCTCCCAGAACAAGGGGAGAGGCAGCTGCTTAGACCCTGAGATGAGATGCCCGGAGCAAAAACTGCCAGGCCCAGTGGTGCGGCCTGTGGCATGGAGAGTGGGCAGTCCCAGCCCAGGCTGTCCTTTCCCTGACCCCCAAGACAGGCTTGAGAGCTGTTCTCTGAGCTCCATGGGCAGTGACTACTGGCTGAGCCCCACCTCAGCACTAGAATGCTCTGCTGTCATTCTCTGTCTGCCACTGGCCTTCAAATGCAGGAATCCTGTGGCCTCATCAACCTTAGCCTTGACCATGGCACCAGGAAAACAGTAGTTGCTCAATAAATGTTAGACAGATGAATGAATGAATGAATGAGTAGATGAATGAATGAATGAATAGATGAATGAATGAATGAATAGATGAATGAATGAATGAATAGATGAATGAATGAATGAATGAATAGATGAATGAATGAATGAATGAAGTTCAGGGTAAAATTGGGAAGACAAGAATTGAAGCCACAACAAAGAGCCCTTCCCCAGACTCCTGGGCCGACGTGCTGCTGCATCCCTGGTGTGAGAAAATCCTGGGGTGAGACCCCTTCACCATCAGCCGTTCCAAACGGCAACAGCCTCTAATGCAGGGTGTGGCCGTTTGGGAGCAGGGCGGGGCATCTTTGCAGTTCCTATAACAGTCACCAAATTGATGTTGTATTTGATGGTGTGTTGATTAATATCCTAATATAATTTATTTCTAGTTGTGTTTGAAATGTATGTAAGTACTGATTTGACACAAATATTAAATAAAGTAGAATATTTACAAAATTCTTTACCTGGAGACTCTAGGAAAATCCATAGCTCTGTAACTGGGAAGCCTGTGAAACTTCCACTTTGACAGGGAGAGGCGAACCCCCCTGAGGGCACCGACCAACCCTGCTCTCCCAGCGGAAGGGCCTGCCCTGGAGGGCACCCGACTTCCCAGTGGGGACCAAGAGGCTGGACAACAATAAAACAAGCCCTGGACACTTGCAAAGCTCCTCAAAAGGCAGCCCTGAGGGAGGAGGAAGGCGTCTCACTTATGCCATTTGACAGTTGGGAAAACCGAGGCTCTGTGCAATTTAAGTGCCAACCACTATTAGACTCCCTCCAGAAAGGAGGGTGCTCCAGGCAAAGCCCTTCCCTGGAGCTGGCCAGTGCTCTTCAGCCCCCCTTGGAGCCCAAGCCCACCCACCTGGGCACAGCCTGGGGCCCCATGTAACCCCTTGCAGCTGGCCAGTGCTCTTCAGCCCCCCTTGGAGCCCAAGCCCACCCACCTGGGCACAGCCTGGGGCCCCATGTAACCCCCTCACATGCATAAAGGGCTGTGACAAGAACATTCTAATTGACGCCACAAACATTCCTGAAAGGCTCACTGTGGGGCAGCAGAGCCAGCCTGAGAGCTGTGCCTGGCACAGCTGCCTGCCCAAGGGAAGCGGGATGCATTCCTGAGATGCGGCTGGCTCCAGGGGGCTCCAGGGGGCTCCAGCCCCACAGCAGCAGTGCAGGCTGCAAACTGTCGAGAGCCTTCCCTGGGTGTCCCCTGGGATCTGTCAGCACCACCGCCAAGTGTTTTCCAAGCCCTCCTAAGCACCAGCCCCTGCCGCTCAGCCAGGGCCAGCTGGGGGCTGAGGTTACAGAGGCCGGAGAGGAGACGGCCCTTCCAGGACTCCCTGGGCCCTGCTGGCCCCTCTCACAAGCTGCTGCACTGCAGAAAAATAAAACCTCAAACAAAATTTTTTTTTAAGCAAGAGGAGGAGGGGGTAAAAAATAGCAGCACACAATTAGGGAGCTGCTGAACTTCTGTGCAAACTAATGAATAAACCAGCCCTTGACAACTTCCCCCAACTGCTGCCGACAGGATAATTGTGCCTAATTTCTTAATTTTAATGCCGTTGTTGCATTTGGCTTCTGCTAATGAGATGTAAATATGTGTTGCGGGTTTGTGGATTTGTTTAATTGCAGGGTATCTAAACTGAGATTGGCCAGAAGGTTAGTCTTACTTATTTTTTATTTTTATATGCCCCTGCATTCATCAAAGACAGTGAAGCTGGGAGGGTGGTGGCTGTGGCTGTTGTTTCCCTCCGTCCCTGTCCCCCTCTTCTTTGGAAGAGAGAAAGGAAGACCTGGTGCTTCCTGGTTGAGGGCTGGTGGTTTTGAGGTATGGAAAGGGGGATGAAGGGAGGGCTACTTAAACCCTCTCCCTCCCCAGGCCAACCTGCTGCTACACCCCTCCTTGGCCAGGCTGATCAGGATACCCTTCTCCTCACCAAGGAAGGAGGAGGACGCGGGCTGGGCCCAGCTGTGGTCTGGAGCAGCAGGTGGGGTTCAGACCAAAGCTGCATGCAGAGTGGCCGCCATACAGCAGGGGCGGGAGAGCCTGAGGTCCCACGTCTCATCTCCGACACACCAGCCTTGGGGGCATGTAGGAGCCAGTCCAGAGACTGGGGATACAGTGGATGTTCAACCTCCCAGCAGCGCTGCTTCCCTGTCTGAGTGCCGGGGCTGTTCTCGGCCTCACCTCCTGTCCTCAGCTGGGATACGAATATCAACAGCCCTGTGAGGAAGGGGCTGTCATTGCAGCCCTTTGGCACATGGGACAACAAGGTAAGAGGTTTGTAAGTTTCTCAGAGTCACAGAGCCAAGTGGTGCGACGGGGTTGGAAGCTGGCACAGTCCCACAGCAAAGTGGAGGCCCTCCGCTGGAGTCACACTTCGTCTTATCCACACAGTCAGTCTGGCACGGATCCCAACGCCAGCCCCCACAGAAACCCACCTCTGTGCTTGGGTAACGTACCACAGCAGCAACACAGAAGAGAATCTGCTGGGCCAGCAGCTAAGGCGGATCCCAGGCCCTACTGGGAGGCCATCTCGTCTACCCGCTCCGTGGCAGGGCTGTGCCTGGTCGTCCGGCAGAGTTGGACCTCTCCCCACACTCACCACGTCCCAGAAGCAGTCAGGCACCCTGCAGCCTCCATGCCAGCATTTGCATCCTCTGGAGAAGGGAGCACTTCCTCACGCCTGAGAGAAGTCCTTGATCCAAGGTTTTAAGTGGAGTCTTCACCAGCCACTCTCAAGAACAATTTCAGATGTTTAAAGAAAGACACGAGGTACCCCCTCAGGCTTCTCTTTGTAGAGATAAACCATCTTGATTGCCTCGGCCTCTCCTGAGCTAGGTTCCTCTGAGACCCTCTGACAGCTCCTCCCGGGTCTCTTCAATGCTTTGGACCCCAGACTCACTTGAGAACCACTTTAGTCAGAGTGAGAGTAGCCAACATATCCCTTCTTGGTCCTCACAAGGAGTGATGCTTAGAAATCGGCAACGTGCTTCTTTGGAACCCTCCTCCCTGCCCCGTCCTCGCCTCCCTGCTCTCCCGTCTCTAGTCTGGGTTCCATTTCCAGACCACTTTGGTGTCTTTTGGGGAAAGAAACTGATGAAACAGGTGGCACCTTCTGTGTTACTTCTCCCAGAGGTATCTGCATTTTAACCAGGGTGTTCTGATAGACTGAGAAGATCTTAACGCCCAACAGAAGGAATTCCTAAAGGCGAAATTTCCCAGTCAACCAAGACAAACAAACTTAACTTTAAGAAGAGACTCTTCCCATCTCAGCATCGAGGTTGGGGGGCGGTGAGCACGACCACTGTCCCTGCCAGTGCCGATGCCCTGCCTGTGTGCCCGCATCTCCCCGTGTTTCTTCTTCTCTGGGGTCTTTGCACGCCTATGTTTTCCTTCGTGTGATCCTCCCAGCATCTGCTTTTCTCCTTTGCTTTCCTGAGTGCCTCCAGATGAAGTATAAAGTGCTCTCAGCAGGCCTCAGGACCACGCACCCTCTAGTCCCAGCTCAGATGCCCAACACGAGCCTGGAGAAATACACTCCAGGACTCTTCCCCAAGGCAAAGGCTCCCAGCATGGGGAGGAGAGGCACCTGGTCTCCCATCCATCTACAGGGAACATCTTACCCCACATTCCAGGCAACAGCTTGTCCAGCCTAAGCTTGGATCCTTCCAAGAACCCACTTCCCAGTGCACCCTTTCACCCCTGAGCAGTTCTGAGGTAAGGACGTCACTCGTTGGACTGGTCTGGTCCACCCACAGGAGGTCACGCGGGGAAAACAGGAGATGGGGGACCTGGGTTCACCCTTCCCCGCGGCCATGTGCTCTTGGGCACTCATTTGTCCCCATTTGTACCACAGGAATAATAATCTCCACCTCAGCGGCTGTTGTGAGGACTAAGTGAGTTCACGTGTGTAGATTGCCCCCTCCACATAGGAGGGGATTGATTACTTAAAGCTCAGCCTTCTCTACACAAGGCCGTTTCAAATTCTGTAGACAGCAGTAATGCCTCACCTCCATTCTTCTGAGACGTGCTTTAGGCATTTAGGTAAAATGACCCCACGTCCCACCACAATTCCGGTTTCTTCGTGGAAATGACACAGTAACTACCTCACTTACCCTGTTTACCTCCAACGGCCACGTAGCGTGTCAAAGACAGTCATAAACCTGGCAAAACTGCAGAGCACTAAAACCGAGTTAGGCATCATTCCTTCCAGTTTTCCTGTACCTCCTTCTCCTTCTATTTCCCTTTGCCGCCTGCCTCTTGCCCTTGTCTCTTTCTCTTCTTTCTTCAGCCGCCGCATCACTCCCCACCAGCCCTTTCTCTTTCTTCCTCTGCCTTCTCCACTCCGCTCTGCAGCAGCTGCCCTGGGCTCCACACATTCCTGCTGGCTGGGGTGCGGAGCAGAGTGGGAGGCAGACTTGGGGCCCCTCCACCAGCCTCCGAGAGAATTCACAGCTATTCATTCCCTTGCACGTGTGGTGGAAAAAAGTATATCTGCCTTCGTTTAATAATGATAATAGAAAACAGCATTTATCCTATGAAGAAAGCCAGGTGAACACTTTGCAAAGAAGATGATCCTCCTTAGCCAGCCAGTCAGCTCATGAGACAGCTCCAATGTAATTGATGATGTTGTCGATCTCACCAAAAGCGTGTGTCTCCCTGGGTTGGCTACCTGGACCCATCATAATAGCACTGAGCAAGAAAACCTGGCTGGAGAGGTGCCTCATCCATAAGCCCTTCTGACAGGCACAAGGAGTAAAATGTAGGGATATGTAATAAATTTGGCAGAGTGCCCCACTGTGCCCTATTCTTGAAGAGAAATGATTCACAACCTTAGATGCTCATTAAAATTACAGAGAAATCTTTCCATGTCAATACCCAAGTCCTACCCTAGACTAAGTGTGTCTGTCTTTAGGCTTCTTGTCTGGGCATTATTGTTGCTTTTGTTTGTTTTTGAGGGCTTAAGAGAAAAACTGTCCAACCCTTAGGATAGTTCTCTGAGAAGAAGGAGTCTGTGGCTCTGAGTTTAGAGGTGCCAGATCCCACAACCTCTTCAGTCCTCAACCTTGACCTTGTTGGAGCTCAGAAACCAATACCCCAGAAGGCCTCAGAAGCAACCTCAGAAGTAAGAGGTTCTCTCTGACCTTCTCCTCGCCTCCTGTCTCTCAGTCATATCCCCCCCGCCACTGACGCTGGCCACAGAAGCCAGAATCCCTCTTCCCCAAGGCAGGTCATAGAATCAGAAACCCCTTTTCCCCAGAGCCAGTCACACAACCTAAAATACGACTCTAACTTTTTCTGTGCCTTGTTTGCGTACAAACTGGCCACAAAGAAATGATCTGACCTGCCTTGTTTGACGGGAGGTCCTAAGACCCCCATTCCAGAGAGAGCTCTGCCCCTTACCCACAAAGGAGGGAGCTGCTCAGGGAGGCCAGGGAGAACCTAGACAGACAGGCCTGGCTGGTCTCCCCACTCAGTTTAGTAGCATGAGATCAGACTGCTTTTGTCCAATCTTCTTTCTGTGTGGTTGTCTATACTTTGCTGAACCGAAGCATAAAAATGGACAATTTCCCCTGTAACTTTGGATCTTCATCCTGAACGCCTCCTCCATGTACACACATTAAACAAACCTGTGTGCCTTTTCTCCTGTCAGTCTGCCTTTTGTGAGTTGGTTTTTCAGTCAGCCTTCAGAGGGTAAAGGATAACTCTCCTGCCTTGGCCCCTACAACCTCCTGGAGCCAGCTGGAATGCTGGGATCCCACGCATGAGGCTGCAGACAAGAGCCCAATAGGCAGCCCCTGCCCAAGCTCAGCCCAGAGTCTTCCTCCCGGGAAAAATGGTCATTCAGACACAGGCATCTGGATCCCACCAGCTGCTCTGGAAGAAACATTCCAGTACAATTTATTCTCTGGCTGAAAACAAACAGAACCAGTGTTCACATGGTGGTGAGACAGGAGACCACTGGATTGGGCCTCAGGTCTCTGTGTGTAGAAGTGGACCGATTTCCTTTTTGAGCTTCCAAAGTCCCAGAAAACCTTCAGACAATTCATAGAGAAAAAGCCTAAAAAAGTAGGTAATATACTAACTTCCCTACCAATATCTACAGTGTCAACATTTGATTGGAAAAACAAATTCGTTGCATCAGCGTTTGCACCTCAAGTTTGTAGAGCAGCTCTTACAAATTGTGTAACAAGAGCCAACCCATCTCTGCTTATGTCATCATCAGTACACACTTAACCTTCCTCACAGCCTCGACAAGGTCAACCACTTTTCAGGGCAGTCAGTCCCAAAGTTCTTTGACCAGAGGAGTTTTTGTCCTGAAGTCACCGCTCCTGCCTCTGCTCCCACAGAGCTAGTTCCACATCAATGAAGGCCGTCAGCGTGTACGTCCTTCCCCACGACATCATGCAGCCTGACCTGGAAGCTGCCACAGCTTGCGTCCTGGCCTGCAGCCTTCCCAGGGCCAAACTCTGTTCTTCCCCGACCCAGAGACTTGGGCGCTTTGAGAGCTGGGAGGTGAACGGGGTGGGTGCGTGGAGGAAGGCTGCCCGAGAGTCCGAAGACCTCAGTTTCAGCCCTGGTGGTTCCATCTGCCCCGTGCGACCTTGAGGGGAGTCCCTCATTTCTCTGGCCTGTAGATTCTTCATCAATAAAAGAAAAAGGTGACTTGAGATGGTCTCAGAGGCCTTGTTAGTTCCAGTCACCTGTGGCTCATGGTGGGGAGGTGCTAGTAAAAGGGTTGGAGAGGACCCTGTGGGGACCAATTTCTCCACGCTTTTGTGTGCACCGATTCATCCCCAATATTTGATAACCTTATTCGGTCTCTGAAACTTTTATGAAAAATACTTTTAAAAAGTCTTATACATTTATTCCTCCCAGTTTCAGTCTCTGGGATCTGGCCTCTGTGCAGACATAAGGATGTTGAAAGGAATGATGGCATCCACCAATCCAACCTCCCACTGGCACAGTCACCTAAAGGCTTGTGAAAATCTCCACTGCATCAACCCCAGTATCAAAGCCTCAGTGTGCCTCATTTTGCTAGGAGAAGTGCCACATCTCCTATCCCTGGATAGAAGGAGGGCTGAAGTGTGTGAGTCCCTGTGGCCTGGAAGGAGAGGAATCGGGGGCATAGTGCCAAGGACTGAGTATCCTGGGGCTTCCAGCTGCAGGAAAGGTGCCTGAGGATGGAAGCCGGAGGCCAGGACCCAGGGGACAACTCCTAATCAAGAAGCCAACAAACAACAAATTGGGCATTAATGCTATGTTAAAACTAGAGAGAAAAGACCGTTCAGTGCTATGTTAAAACTAGAGAGAAAAGACGCTCCAAGTAGGAGATAAGAAAGCTGTAAGTCAGCTAAAGGAGAAAAAAGAAAAGCAGGTTGAAAATGGACAATGGGGCCTGTAATCCCAGCACTTTGGGAGGCCGAGACGGGCAGATCACGAGGTCAGGAGATGGAGACCATCCTGGCTAACACGGTGAAACCCCGTCTCTACTAAAAATACAAAAAAACTAGCCGGGCGTGGTGGCGGGCGCCTGTAGTCCCAGCTACTTGGGAGGCTGAGGCAGGAGAATGGCATAAACCTGGGAGACAGAGCTTGCAGTGAGCTGAGATCCGGCCACTGTACTCCAGTCTGGGTGACAGAGCGAGACTCCGTCTCAAAAAAAAAAAAAAAGAAAAAGAAAATGGACAGTGGGTGGTGCAGGGCCTGGATCTTTTCTTGCACTGCAGTGAAAGTGGTTGTGGAAGCTTTTTATCCAGTTCCTGAGGCATTTAAAGGGGAAATGCCAGCCAGAGTGGACCCAGAGTGTGTGAACCGGGCTGAGATTTGCTTTTTATTTATTTTTTTTATTTTCCAAAGAAGAGATCTCCGTTTAGAGACCCAGTCTCACTCTGTCAAGACATCCTGAAACTCAGTCCCCAGGTCCACAAGAGACCCTCCCCTCCCCAGAACAGCCATGCATTGACCTCACGGACCACACACAGCCCCAAGCCCATGTCAGTCAAAACTACCATCCTCAGCCTATGGGCCAGGTGCTGGTCTCAGGGAATTCAGTGACGCAAGAGCCCTGAGCAGCTGTCCTGGAGCCACTGGCCAAGCCCATGGAAACATCCCTCCTCGTCACTCACCCGCTGTCCCGCCAGGGAGCTCGGGAGTCTGCACCCCGGCAGCAGGGAAAGGCGTCTGATGTTATGTGTTTTTTGATGAACATTTTTGTTCTATGTATTTATTCCTATATGTATTTATTTATTTTTTGAGAGATGGTGTCTCGCTCTGTTGCCCACGCTGGAGTGCTGTGGTGCCATCTCGGCTCACTGCAACTTCTACCTCTCAGATTCAAGAGATTCTCCTGCTTTAGCTTCCCAAGTAGCTGGGACTACAGGTATGCACCACTATGCCAGCTAATTTTTGTATTTTAGTAAAGACAGGGTTTCAGTATATGTTGGTCAGGCTGGTCTCAAACTCCTGACCTCAGGTGATCCACCTGCCTTGGCCCCCCAAAGTGCTGGGATTACAGGCATGAGCCACTGCAATCAACCTATTTATTTTTAAATAATAGACTTTTTAAAACAGTTTAAGGTTTACAGAATAGTTTAAAGGAAAATCCAAAAACTCCCATAGATCCCCTTACCCTCCCTGTACATCTTCCCTATTTTTGACATCTTGCCTCAATGTGGTATGTTTGTTACAATTGATGAGCCAAGAGTGAGACGTTATTTTACTAAAAGTACATACTTTACATTAGGGTCCGCTCTTGTTTTATGCACTCTATGGATTTTGACAAATATGTAGTGACATGTGCCCATCATTACAGTATTGTATAGAATAGTCGCAAGGTCCTCTGGGCCCCCCAGTGCCTCCCTCCCTCCCCCGACGCCCACCAGCCCCGGCACTCAGCGACCTGTCTTCACAGTTCTCTGGAGCGCCTTACAGTGGGAATCATACAGAATGACCCTTTTCAGATTGGTTTTATTACTTAGCAATGTGCCTTTAAGGTTTCTGTATGTCTTTTCATGATTTGATAGCTCATTTCTAAAAAACCACGGAACATTTCATTGTCCAAATGTACCACAGTTTGACTGACAACTTGGTTGCTTCCAAGTTTTGGCAGTTCTGACTAAAGCTGCTGTGGACAGTCATGTGCAGGGTTTTTGCCGACACAAGTTTTCAATTCTTTTGGGTAAATACCTAGGAGAACAATTGCTGGATTTATGGTAAGAGTATGTTTGATTTTATTATTTTAAAAAACTGCCAAGCTGTCTTCAAAAGTAGCTGTGCCAGTTTGCATTTCCACCAGAAATAAGCAAGAGTTCCTGTTACTCCACATCCTTGGCAATATTTGATGTTGTCAGCGTTTTGGATTTTACTGTTCTAATAAGTGTATAGCGGTATCTCATTCTTTTACTTTGCAATCCTCTGATGACATGATGTTGAGTATTTTTTCATAGGCTTATTTGCCAACTGCATATCTTGTTTGGTGAGGTGTCTGTTCTGATATTTTCCCCATTTTTAAATTAGGTTGTTGGTTTTCTTTTGGTTGAGTTGTAAGAGTTCTTTTCAGATGCCTGTCCAATAAGTTTGCAAACTTATTGGATAACGTTTTGCAAATGTTGTTTCCCAGTCTGACTCGTGTTTTTATTCTCTTAGCAGTGTGTTTCACAGAGTAGAAGTTTTTAATTATAATGCTGTCCAATTTGTCAATTTGTTCTTTCATGGATTATGCTTTTGGCATTGTAACTAAAATGTCATCACCAAACCAAAGCTCACTTAGCTTATCTCCTATGTTATATGCTGGAAATTTTATACTTTTGCATTTTACATTCAGGTCTTTGATCCATTTGAGTTCACTGTTGTGAAAGGTGGAAGGTCTCTGTATGATTTTGCATGTGGATGTCCAATTGTTCCAAAACTCTTTGTTGAAAAGCCTCGTTCTCCATTAAGTGGTCTTTGCTTCTTTGTCAAAGGTTAGTTGAGTGTGTTTGTGTAGATCTGTATCTGGGCTCTCTATTCTGTTCCATGGATCCATTTGTCTATTCTTTTTCCAGTAGGGCACAGTGTTGTTTACTGTAGCTTGACGTTAAATCTTAAAGTCATGTAGGGTCATCCTCCAACTTTCTTCTTCCAGTGAATCCTTTTTTTTTTTTTTTTTTTTTTTTTGCCTTTTCCAATAATCTTTAGAGTCAGTTTTGTTAAAATATCTACAGGATAACTTGCTGGGACTTTAACTGGAATTGCATTAAATCCATAGATCAGGTAGAGAAGAACTGACATCTTGATAATATTGAGTATTCCTGTACATGTACATGGAATGTCTATTTTATTTACATCTTCTTTGATTTCTTTCATGAGATTTTGGTAGTTTTCCTCATACGAATATTGTACGTATTTTGTTGGATATTTACCTAAGTACTTTTTGCTGGTAATATAGCCAGCATTAAGCTTTTAATTTTAAATTCTAGTCATTCATTTCTCAAAAGAAAGCATCACCTGTATTCTGCAACTTTGTCATAATCACTTATTAATTCCAAGAGTTTGTTGCCGTTGTTGTTGGTGGTGGTGATGGTGGTTCTTTGGGATTTTTTACATAGACAATCATGTCATCTGTGGACAAAGACAATTTTATTTCTTCCTTCCCAATCTGTATACATTTTATTTCCTTTATTTTTCTTGTTGCATTAGCTAGAACTTCCAGTACAGTGTTAAAAAGGAGTGGCAGGAGAGACATTCTTGCTTCTTCCTGATCTTAGCAGGGCAGCATCTAATTTCTCCCCATTCACATGTTTCTCCCCATTCACATGTTTCTCCCCATTCACATGTTCCTCCCCATTCACATGTTTCTCCCCATCCTCTCACCATGGTAGATGTGGTCGTTTTGTAGAGGTTCTTAATCAAGTTAAGAAAGATCCGCCCTCTATTTCATGCTTATTGAGAGTTTTTATCATGAAGAGGTATTAGATTTTTGTCAACTGCTTTTTCTGCATCTGTTGACATAATAATATGTTTTTTTCCTTTAACCTGTTGATATCTTGAATTACACTAATTTAACTTCAACTTTTGAGTCACCCTTGTATACCTGGGATAAACCCTACGTAGCCACGTATGTAATTCTCTCTCTGCCTTGTTGTGATTGGTATTTGGCTGAGATTTTTTACATGTATATTTATGAGAACTGTAAGTTTGTGGGTTTCCTTTAATGTAATGTCTACATGGTTTAGGTATTAACATAATGCTGGTCTGATACCACGAGTATGAAGTACTCAATCTACTTCTAGTTTCTGAAAGAGATTGTTGAGAATTATAATAATGTCTTCCTTAATGTATTGTAGAATTCACCAGCGAAACCATGTGGGCTTGTGCTTTCTGTTTTGGAAGGTTATTATTTACTAATTCAGTGTCTTTAATAGACATAGGCCTATTCAAATTATCTATTTCTTTTGTTGTGAGTTTTGAAAAATTGTGTCTTTCGAAGAATTGGTCCATTTCACCTACGTTATCCAATTTGTGGGTGTAGAATTGTTCTTATAACATTTTCTCATTATCCTTTTTATGTCCATAAGGTCAGTAGAGATTAGCTCTCTTTCATTTCTGACAGCCGTCATTCGTGTCTTCTCTCTTTCTTTCTTAGTTAACGTGGTTAGTGGCTTATCAATTTTATTGAGCTTTTCAAAGAACCATCTTTTGGTCCTGTTGCTGTTCTCTATTGATCTCCTGTTTTCAGTTTCATTGATTTGTGCTCTACTTTGTATTACTTTTCTTCTACATACTTTGAATTTAATTTTCTCTCCTTATTGTAGCTTCCCAGGTAGAAAATTTGATTATTAATTTTTTCTTTCCTAATATCTGCATCCAATGCTAAAAGTAGCCCTCTAAGCACTGACTTAACTGTATCCTGTCAATTTTGATAAGTTGTATTTTAATTTTTCATTTATTTTGAAATATTTTTAAATTACTATGGAGACTTTCTTTGACTCATGTATTATTTAGATGTGTGTTGTTTAATCTCCAAATATTGTGGCTTTTCTGGCTACTTTTCTATTATTGATTTCAATTTTAATTTCATTAATGTTTTAGAGATGATCTAAGACATCTTGGTATAATTTCTGTTATTTTAAATATGTTAAGGTATGTTTTATGTCCCATAATTCTTTCCATTTTGGTGAAAATTTCACGTGGTCTTGAGAAGAATGTGCATTCTGCTTCTGTTGAATAAACTATTCTACAAATATCAATTAGACCCAGTTGACTGATGGTGCTGTTCAGTTCAACTCTGTCCTTCCTGATTTTCTGCCTGCTGGGTCTGTCGGTTACTGATAGAAGAGTGTTGAAATCTACAACGATAATAGCGGATTAACCATTTCTCCTTGCAGGTCTATCACTGTTTGCTCCGTGTATTTTGACACTCTGTTGTTAGATGCAAACACTTTAAGGACTGCTGTGACTCCTTGGAGAATTAACGCTTTTTCCCTCTTTATCCTGATAATTTTCCTTGCTCTGAAGTCTGGCCTTTTTTTTTTTTTTTTTTTTTTTTTTTTTTTTTTTTTTGATATGGAGTCTCGCTCTGTCACCCAGGCTGGAGTGCAGTGGCCGGATCTCAGCTCACTGCAAGCTCCGCCTCCCGGGTTCACGCCATTCTCCTGCCTCAGCCTCCCAAGTAGCTGGGACTGCAGGTGCCGCCACCACGCCCGGCTAGTTTTTTGTATTTTTTAGTAGAGACGGGGTTTCACCGTGTTAGCCAGGATGGTCTCGAACTCCTGACCTCGTGATCCGCCCGCCTCGGCCTCCCAGAGTGCTGGGATTATAGGCGTGAGCCACCGCAACTGGCCAAGTTTGGTCTTTTTTAAATTAATATCTATTCCAGCTTTCTTTTGATTAGTGTTAGCACGGTATCTGTTTCTCCATCTATTTTTATGCTGTGTCTTTATATTTAAAACAGGCTTCTTGCAGACAACATAGAGTTGGGTCTTGTTTTTTCATCCACTCTGACAGTCTTTGCCTTTTAATTAGTGTGTTTAGAACACTGATATTTAAAATTGTTATTGGTATCTATTTTTTGTTGATATCTATTATGTTTGTTATCCTTTTGTATTTAATTCCTTTGTTCTTTGTTTCTTTTTCTTTTCTTATTGTGTCTTCCACTCATTTTCTGCCCTCTCTGGTTTAAATGGAATATTTTGTATAATTCTATTTCTTCTTCTTTCTTAGCATATGAATTATACTACATTTTTACTTTTTATAACGGTTTTTTTACGCTTTTCTTGAGTTTACAATACGTATTTATAACTAATTTTAGCCCTCTCTCTAATAGCACTATACCACTTAGCGAGTAGTGCAAGTACCATATAACGAGTATTTCCAATTCCTTCCTCTCCTCCGATCACTTATAGCATTGCTGTCATTCCTCTCACTTATCCATAAGCTATAATCATCACATACATTGTGACTATTATTATTTCAAACAAACTATTCTGTGTTACTGTGAGAACAGAAAATAAAAAGATTTTATTTTACTTTCATTTATTCCTTCTCTTGGGCTCTTCTGTATTTACATTTATCCAATTTCTGACCTGTATCATTTTTTATCTCTCTGAAAAATTTCATTTAACGTTTCTTTCAAGGCAGTCTACTGATAAGAAACTTTCTCATTCTCATACGTCTGAGAAAATGTTTCTCCATCACTCATGAAGCATAATTTTGCTGGATACAGAATTCTAGATATGTTGTTCTTTTAACACATAACATATTTCACTCCAATCTCTTCTTGCCTATATGATTTCTAAAAAGAAGACTAATGTAATTCTTATCCTTGCTCCTCTGTAAGTAAAATGTTTTTCTCCTTTGGTTTCTTTTAAGATTTTCTTTCTCTTTGATTTTCTGTGGTTTTAAATTGATATACCCAGGTATTGATTTATATATACATGTATCATGCTTGGTGTTCTCTGAGCTCCTTTTAGCTACGGTTTAGTGTCTTGCCTTAATCTGAGGAAATTATCAGTCACCATTGCTTTTAATACTTATTGTTTCTTTATTTTCTGTCCTTCCAGCATTCCCATTATGTGTCTGTTACACCTTTTGTAAGCATCCCACAGCCCTTGGATAGTCTGTCTTGTCCTTATTCTTATTGTCTCTTTGCTTCTCAGCTTTGGAAGTTTGTTTTAACATTTCTTCAAACCTGCGAGTTCTTTCCTCAGCCATATCCAGTTTGTTGATGAACCCTTCAAAGGCACTTCATTTCTATCACAGTGTTTTTGACTTTCTAGCATTTCCTTTTGATTCTTCCTTAGATTTTCCATCTCTGCGTCCATTACGCATGGGTTGGCACATCCACTTTTCCCATGAGACCCCTAGCATATTAATCATGGATGTTTTATACCCCTGGTCTGGTGGTTCCATCATGTCTGCTCAGTCTGGGTCTGGATCTGATGCTCGCCCTTTCTCTTCAAGTGGTTTCTTTGCCTGTGTTCACGGTTTGCTGTACTGTGGCTATCCGAGTTTAAGATCGCTTTTGGATCCTTGTTTACATCTCTCCTCTCCTCTTAGATTTTCCCCAGAAACTCCTCCTTAAGTAGAGTCTGAATCTTGCACTTATTTTAGCTGTAATCCCTGTGATTCTACAGGAGCCCCAACGGTGTGGGGGTAAGGTGTGGGGGGCTGGAAGCATCCTATGGCCCTATGATGGAGTCTCAGTCTCTTGCTGAGCCTGTGTCCCTGGGCTGTGACCGTCCTGCATTCTTCTCAGTTGTGCTTTGTTTTCCTCCTTAAGTGACACAGAGTGGTTAGACAGAGCTAGAGCTGCATGTTTTCCTAGGTTGGTTAGGCCCTGCTAAAACCCTAGTCAGTCCCGCTTGGGTAAAGCAGATTCCCCTGGGGTCAGGCCTTGGGAAGAACAGCATAAATTCCACCTGTTTGGAAACGGCTGCTTTTCCCTCCCTCTGCTGCCAGCCTGAGGGGGTCGTTCTCTGCCCTCACTGTGAAAACCTGGTGGGGTTTCTGGAGGTAAAACTCAGGAGGATGTGTGGGCCCCGACAACCACGACCCCCTCCTGCGGTTTCTGACTCGCCAACGTGTCCACACAGAGCCTCCGCTTTGTCAGTTCTAGTCTGGGCTCCCCTGCTCTGGCCCAGGGTTCTGTGGCAGCTCCTAATCTTGGGCGTCTGCTCCAGTGAGAGCCCATCTCTGTCACTCCGGGGACAGACGTTTGCTTGTGACCTCCATTCTTTAACAGATCTAAGAAGGGTTGTTAATTTTCAGTTTGTTCAACATTTTCTTATTGTTAGGATAGAGTCATGACTTCCAAGCTCTTTACATGTCAAACCATAAACTGAAGTCCTTTAGTAAGCATTTTTTTTTTTTTTTTTTTTTGAGGCAGAGTCTCGCTGTGTCACCCAGGCTGGAGTGCAGTGGCTGATCTTAGCTCCCTGCAGCCTCCGCCTTCTACGTTCACATTCTTCTCAAGCCTCATCCTTCCGAGTAGCTGGGACCACAGGCATGGGCCACCATACCCAGCTAATTTTTGTACTTTTAGTAGAGGCAGGGTTTCACCATGTTGCCCAGGCCAATCTTAAACTCCTGGCCTCAAGTGATCCACCAGCCTCGGCCTCCCAAACTGCTGGGACATGTCCGGCCTTTAATAAACTTTGAGTTTTAAAATAATTTCAGATATTCAGGAAATTTGAGAAGACAGCCCGGAGAGTCTCCCTGTCAGCATCCTGCTCCCACTGTCAGCATCCTGCTCCCTGTACTCCACTGTCAGCATCCTGCATTAGTGTGGTTTAGCTGTTACAACTCGTGATCCAATATTGACGCATTAATATCAGCTAAAGTCTGTATTTTAGTCTTATTTTCTTTATTTTCCCCTAATATTCTTTTTCTTTCCCAGAATCCCATACAGCAGGAGTCCCCAATTTCTGGGCCTTGGACCGGTGCCCGTTCGTGGCCTGTTAGGAACTGGCCACACAGCAGGAGGTGAGCGGCAGGCAAGGGAGCATGACCTGAGTCACCTGAGTTCTGACTCCTGTCAGATCAGAGGCCCCATTAGATTCTCGTAGGAGCGTGAACCCTATTGTGAACTGCGCACGTGAGAGATCTAGGCTGCACACTCCTTACAAGAATCTAATGCCTGATGATCTGAGGTGGAACAGCTTCATCCTGAAACCTTCCCCCCACCGTCATCCATGGAAAAAGGTCACCAAAAAGGTTGGGGACTGCTGCCATCCAGGACATGACAGTACCTCTTACCATCATGTCTCCTCAGACCCCTCTTGGCTGGGACAATTTCCCAGACTTTTCTTGTTTTTGATCAGTTTTGAAGAGCATGATTAGGTCATTGTGTAGAACAACCTTCTGTCAGAGTTTGTCTGGTGGTTTTGTTATGATTAGACTGCACTGTGCATCTTTGGGAGGAAGACCCTGGAGGTAAAATGCCGTTCCCGTCCCATCTCTTCAAGGGCACTTAGTGCCAGCATGACTCATCCCTGCGGATGCTGCCTTGGTCGCCTGGCCGAGGGAGTGCTTGTGAAGTTCACTGCAGTTACTTTTCTCCTCTTTTCCCTTTTTCGAAGGAAGTCAGTATTTGACAGGATTTTTCAACTCAGGATTCTCGTAGGGGGCTTTCCTTCCTGTTTCTTCACAGGGAAAAGCAAACCAGGGGTCCACACACTCTCACTCACTCATTCACTCACTCAGTAACACTTGTCTGCTGTCCACCCGGAGCCTGACCCCCGGCGGGCCCTGGCTATCAAGTGGAGAAATGAGCAGAGGGGGGCCTTGTCCTCAGGAAACCTGCAGTCTAGTGGCAAGTCAGCCTCTAAACCAATAATCGCAGCCCTCAGAGAGCCGTGAAGTGGAATGCACAGAGCAGGGGAGGGGAGAAATGATCTTAATCAGATCGGGCTGGGGGAGGCCAAGCCTGTCTGAGATCCAAAGGGACAGAGGCCAAGAGCTGGCTTGCATGAGCCCCTGCACGTGCAAAGGCCCTGGGGTTGGGTGGTGGAACGTGACTAAGCCACACTGCTCTCAGCCCTCTAGTCCACCCTTGCTCATTCTTTTCATCAGACTTTGCTCTACTCAAGGTCAGAGACCATGTCTTGTCTGTGTCTCTACCTAATGCAGGTTGACTGACAGAATCAGGGCAGTCGTGAGGATCTGCGTGGTTTGTTCAGGGGCCATCAGACACTCCACAGACCTGAGTTTCTGCAACTCCAAAGACCTTGTGCTAAGGAAGAGGGAGGAAGTGGGAGGTCTGGCAGTGGGAGGGCAAAGGTAGCCGGCAGTCGCAGGACGCAGGCACCTGCCCATGGGCAGATGAAACAAGGCCCAGGAGGGGGGAGGGTGGAAAAGGCCCAAAGACGCTTTGAGGAAAGTAGGTCAGATCTCGGATTTCTCAGCTCACCGTTCAGCCCCCTGAGAACTTGATAAAGCTGCAGTTTGCCAGAGCAAGTGCCAGCAGATGTTACCCGGGTATGCTTAGCTCTCAGGCCCAAAGCCCCTGCATTTGTTTCTGTACCTGTAGGACTGAGCATGCTGTGAGCATGGGGGCCAGAGCACCCCTGGGAGAGGGGAGACGGGAGAGGAGAGGAAAGGAGGGCAGAGTTTCCAGCAGCAGAACCTCAGGTGATGAAAGCAGCTTCCCTCCTGCTGAGAGCGAACGGGGTGTGCAGGCTGCTGGCCTGGGAAGGAGGCAGGGGGGCCTTTCAGCAGCCAGGCCTCCTGTAACCAGCTTCAGGCTCCCCCGCCTCACTGCCCTGGGCTCCGAGCCCACCACGTCCCTTTTGCACCCCCGACCGTCTGACCCACAGGCCCACTCGCCGCTCAGCCTCGTTGCAGGGCTGCCTCCTGCACACACACACATATGTTCGTATGCATGCACACACTGGGGCTCAGAAAACAGGACCCCAAAATGCAGGCCTCAGCCTTACAAGCTGTCCCATTCTCCCCAAAGGCTAGCCATGCAAATTGGAATCCCTCTTTACCAAGGCAAGTTTTAGAAACGAGAACCTCTTTTCACCAATACCAGCCATCAAACTTCTGTGTTAAAACCGGTCATAAAAAAACGATCTGACCTGCCCTGTTTGCCTGTAGGTCATAAGACGCCCTTTCCAGAGAGGGCCCCACACCCAGAAGGGCAGGGCACTGCTCAGGGAGACGGGAAGAATCTAGACGCTCAGGCCTTGCTGGGTTTCCTCACTCACTCTGTTGGCATCAGGTCTCACCCTTTTTGTCCGATCCTCTTTCTACACGACTGTCCATACTTTGCTGAACCTAAGCATGAAAATGGACAATTTTCCCTGTATCTTTGGGTCTTCATTCTGAAGGTTCCTGTGTACACACATTAGACACATTTGTGTGCCTCTTCTCCTGTTAATCAACCAGCCTCGGGGCAGAACTGAGCAGGCTCCTGCTCAACCTGGATGCAGCCTTCACTAACTGGTCCAGGCCACACTCACACCTCCCCGCGATCCCTTCACTAACTGGTCCAGGCCACACTCACACCTCCCCGGGATCCCTTCTGGATCCCACCTCTGCAGACCCACGGCCAGCGACTGCCATCCGTTGCCTGCCCGCCGTGTGACGGGCCCAGCAGTCCTGAGTTGGTGTGTCTGTCCCAGCTTCACAGTGGAAGATGCACTCTCTGCAAGAGGACAGGAGGGCTGCACTGTGAAGCGAGTCCCTCTGGGTCCTGAACCCATGTTCCTGCCACCAGACCATGTGGTCCCTCAATGCAGCAAGAAGAAAGTGAAGGGGAGGGGCAGGTTCCTTTGGGAGAGGAGCAGCGAGGGGCTGGGGTGGCTGTCTCCAGCTGTGTGGGTTACAGCACAGCTCCACGGTGTCTGGCCAGAGCTGGGATGGGGGTTCCAGGGGGTTATATGCTGTCAGGGTTTGCCACAACCTTGGAAGACCTCGGGCTAGGGCTGCCTGCCCTCACATCCCAGCTACACCATGCATCTGCTGCATGGCTCAGGCAAACCACTCAACATCTCCATGCTCAGATTCATTTACAAACCGGGGTGTTCTCATCACTCAGGGGACTTGGGTGAATTAGAGAAGTGTTTGCTCACAAAGCACCCGATGCAGCCCCTGCTCAGGGAGAGCCCCAGGTGAGCACTTGTTCCCATGGCTACTGTCACCTAGCCCTGGTCTCCCAGTCCCAGAGAGCCTCCTCAGCAACTCTCCAGGCCCAGATGGTGCCAACCCACGGGGCCCTCTCGGCCGAGGTGGGCAGCCCATTCTGACTTACCCATCTCACAACTGTCCACGCTTCCTAAATGGAGCACAGCCCATCGGTGCCATCGCCGAGGGACCTGGTGGCTGGGCTCCCTGCTTGTTAGGATGGGCACACATGAATAAAGAAATGAGTGCAGAGTGCATGCCCACCTTGGATTCCTCCAGGCTCACCATGATTAGGCAGATCTGGTGATTAATGAGATATACTCTCTCCTTTATAGAGCAAGGAGCTGTGGCCTGGAGAGTTGACTAAGTGGCTTGATCAGAATTATACAGCAGGGAAGAGTGTAAGTGTGGCCTGCAGCCTGAGGTTGCTTCAGCTTTGGAGACTAGCAGGCCTCACTGGCAGTGCTGCCTTGTGTAAGTCCCTTAACCTCAGTTTCTTCATCTGTAAACAAGGCTGACGATACCTGTCTTTGTCCATTTTAACTTGCTATAAAGGAACACCAGAGACTGGGTAATTTACAAAGAAAAGAGGTTTATTAGGGTTCCCAGTTCTGCAGGCTGTGCAAGAAGCACAGAGTCAGCACGACTTGGAGTTCACACAGATCCCCTCCTAATAACTCTGTGACCTATGACAGTCACTCCCTCTTCGATGAGGCCCTCAGGGAGCTTCACGGTGGAAGGTGAAGAGGAGCTGGCTTCACATGGTGAGAGAAGGGAGAAGAGAAAAGACGGGAAAAAATGTCAAGTTCTTTTCTTTCTTTCTTTTTTTTGTTTGAGACGGAGTTTTAACTCAGTCACCCAGGCTGGAGTGCAATGTCATGATCTCAGCTCGCTGCAACCTCTGCCTCCCGGGTTCAAGTGATTCTCCTGCCTCAGCCTCCTGAGTAGCTGGGATTACACGCCTACGCCACCACGCCCAGCTAATTTTTTGTGTTGTTAGTAGAGAGGGGTTTTTGCCATGTTGACCAGGCTAGTCTCGAACTCCTGACCTCAGGTGATCCACCCGCCTCGGCCTCCCAAAGTGCTGGGATTACAGGCGTCAGCCACCGAGCCCAGTTAGTCAACCTCTTTTTAACAATCTTTTAAACAATCAGTTCTCCAGAGAACTCTATTAGCAAGAACTCACTCATAACCACAGGGAGGGCACCAAACCATGCATGAGAGACTCAAATGCCTCCCACCACGCCCCACCTCCAACACTGGGGAATCACATTTCAGCGTATTTGGAGGGCACAACTACTCAAGCCATCAACACTTCACAAGGGTGTTTCAAAAATCAAGCTAGGCAATGTACACGGCATACCTGACATTAATGGGCTCAGGAGGAGGCACCTTACTGCAGCCCGTGCAGGGGATGATGGCTGGGGTCCCTGCCAACCTGAGCCCCAGCAAAGAGAATCATCTCAGGCTCCCTGTTACTCGGCCCTTCCCCACTCCCTCCCCCTCCTCCAGCAAACTTTAATTCTGTGTGAAGCTTCCCTCCAGCAGAAGGGTTATAATTAATTTATGCTGGGACCATAATAGATTCCAATACAAACTTCATTTCATTGCATCCAACTGCACTATGACTGCTGTTTGCTGTAAGGCGTAATTCCATAATTCTCCGTGAAATGTGACCCCATGCACGCTCTTCCCCGGCCCCCCAGAAGGGGAGTGGAGGCACGTGGCTGTCTTCCGTGCCGCTGATGGAGGCCTTCCCCTCCCACCCTCCCAGGCAGCACACACTCTTGTCATGCGGTCCTCCTTGTAATAACCACACGACCTGCGGTGCTCACCACCCTCTCCGACCCTCGGCTTCCTCATTTATAGAAATGGAACAATACAGGAATGTATGCACTGTAAGTAATGTGTGAATATACAATCAGACAGACTTTTGTAAAATACTCACCACAGTATCAGGCTCTTGCCACGTGCTTCATGACAGCAACTGACAATAGCAGCTAATATTTAATGAGCACCTACTGAGTGCCTGCACTGTGCTGGCTCCAGCCATCCTCGGGGCCACCTGTGAAGCTGGTTCTACGCCCACTTCCCTGAGTGTTATAAGGAGAGGCTGTCCTAACAGTGTGCTTTTTCTTTAGTGAGGCCTCCATCGGGTGGACAGGGCTGGAAGAACAGGCCCAGGGCCATCCTAGAAGAGGGCATGGGCACCTGAGCTCCCTGACCAGAGTCGTACCTCTGTTATTGCTGCCCAAGATCTTTCTAAGGAGCAGAGGCAGAGAGAGGAAAAGGCTGTCTCCAGCTCTGGGCCCCGGACACTCAACCCCTCCTCTCACCCTCAGATTGCAAGGAGTTGAGAGTAAGTGACACAAAAGTGGAGGTGGTAAATAGATTATGCCCTAAAAGATGGGGGAGGGGAGCCGTGGCTGCAGACTAAGAGGGGAGCAGGCGGAGGAAGGATGCCTGCCATGAGCTCAGCAGGGCTGCCGGCCAGTGCAGAGGGTCAGAGCAGCAGAACTCCTTCCCTGATATCACCGACTGCTCTTCCACCACCCCGGGCTCCAGGCAGGAGCTGCTCCCCCGCTCCCAGGAGGCTGCCCTCAACTCTTCACAGATTTCTTTGTCCAGGGCTTGTTTGCACGGTCAGCCACTCCTCACACAGCAGACCTCACTGCCTGGCCACTGGTCTTCCACTGGGCATCCCCATGAGTGTCTGGAGCTCCTCGCGGCCTGTGTGCCCAAAGCATGCCCTGGCCCCGCACCCAGGCCCCCTCCCTCCAGCCTGCCTCTCCCCCTGCGTCTGAGCCGTTTCTCCAGCCCTCCCCAGCATCACATGAGAACTGTCTTCTGTCGAACAGGCACCTGCTTACCAGTCATCTCGAAGGCACCACCCTTCAAACAGCTTTCTTGATTTGCACCTCCCAACCTGCTTCTCCATGCACAGCACTAGCTTTCACCAATGTGCCCCAAATCCCAGATGCATCCTTGACTCCTCTCTTCCATTCACATCTGCGTTCGATCCATCAGGAAGTCGTGGACTCCTCCTCATTAAGACATCCCTGGGAAGTCACTCTTCACCTCCTCAAGGCTGCCGCTGCGGCAAGGCACCATCCTCACTCCAGGATCCTACCGCGGCCTCCTAAAGCTAAAGAGTCCCCTGCCTCCTTCTGCCCTGCCATCCCTGCTGCCTTCCCTGTTGCTTCTCTGCTAAATCTTCCCAGCTTCTTAGCATACCCACCCAAGTCAGGTTTTTGAATGTAAATCAGCTCTCATTAGCTCGGTGCTTAATATCCTCCAGCAGCTTCCATGACGTTCAGAATAGAATCTCAGTCAGGTCTCACGGCCCTCAAGGCCCCAGGAGCTCCACCCCCTGCCTGCCTCTCCCAGTCTCTCAGGCTGGCCCCTTGGTATTTCTGGAGAAAGTTAAGCCAAGCCTGGGCCCTTTCTGCCCTCTGGCCGCCGGACGTTTGCAGAGCTCCCTGCTTTAGCTCAGTCAGGTTCTGCTCAGACGGCCTCACCACGGAGACCTCCCTGTGCCCTGGGTGAAGCGGTCCCTCCACCTGCACCTTGTCACTGCAACCCTTAATCCTGATTTACCTTCATAACACCTAAAACTATCTAATATTTTTAAATGTATTTTTTGTTTGGTTATTGCCTGTGTCCTCCAATAAAATGTCAGATTTGGGTTATAGGTTTTATAAAATCTTTAAAAAAATCTGTATCCTCAGAACTTATATATGCAGGTTTTCAAAAAATAGGCCTTGAATGAAGGAAGGAGCAAAATAATTTGTCTACAACAAAACAGGTGAAAACGTACATCTATTTATATACACACAGATGCACACATGTACCTAAACATGCATGCACATACAAGCGGTATGTGGGTAGGGAGGCCCAGCAAGAGGAAACCGAACCTTTATGCTCAGTAAGCCACACTCCAGGAGAAAAATTTGTCTCATGCTGGGAAAAGGAAGACATTAGACAAACAAATCACTCTTCAAGGAACGAGCGAAGGGACGCCGACCAGCATCGCGGAGCTGCACATCTGAGTGCGGAGGGACTGGCCTAAGCAGAGCAGGGGTGGGAGAGGAGCTTCCTGGGTGGCCAGCAAGCCCGGCCCTGGCATCTGCCCCGGTCAGGTTTGACCCAGAAAGACAGCAGCACTAGGACAGATCACCTGAGGTCGGGAGTTTGAGACCAGCCTGGCCAATGTGGTGAAACCTCATCTCTACCAAAAATACAAAAAGTAGCTTGGCGTGGTGGTGGGCACCTGTAATCCCAGCTACTTGGGAGGCTGAGGCAGGAGAATCGATTGAACCTGGGAGGCAGAGGTTGCAGTGAGCCGAGGTCGTGCCATTGCACTCCGGCCTGGGCGACAAGAGTGAAACTCAGTTTCAAAAAAAGAAAAAAGAAGAGACATTTTAGAAAATATTGCCTCTGGGGTAATGTGCCTCTGACACACTACAATTTAAATTCACATTGTAATGTAGCCTGTACTCTCTATGAGAGCTTTAAAGTTGATTCATTTTTTATTTTAATTAAAAAAAGAAGAAGAAGAAGAAGAAAGAGAGCAGTAGTAGGCGGCCAGTGAATGAAGGGTCAGGCAGGGAGGAGGCCGCATTTCAGGAGGAGGGTCAGGCAGGGAGGAGGCCGCATTTCAGGAGGTGCCTGTGGCTTCTGCACTTCCCAGTGGAGACGGGGAGGGGCCGCCAGCCTGCCGGCCTTGGAGCCCGGGGTTAGAGGGCAGAAGAAGGGCTAAAAGCTGAGCATGGAAGTCCTAGATCTGCCTTGGAACCTCAGGCGAAACTAACGCACACCTCCGAGCCTGTTTTACCCCCGGTGGGTTCGTCACTCAGTTTGCCTGGGACCCTCACGGTGAATGTTCTGTTGTCCCCCCATAATCATCCCTCACACTTCTTTCACGTCCAAGAGTCTGGACTCGGACAATAAATAGTGTTGTCACTAGAAATAGTAGCATGCCCCTCGTGGAGTTTCTGGGAGGACTGAACGAGTGGGTGGGTGTGACTGTGCCCAGCACTGCCTTGGGCACACGAGTGCCACGAATGCTCACAGGACATGCAAAGCCATGCTGTGCGCGGCCTGCAGAGCCCACAGCACCTGCCCACGCTGCCTGTGTCCCGGGTGCTGCTGCCCCGCTCCACCCGTTCTGGGCCTGCCTTCTCTCCCTACACCATGGCTGTCTGCGCCTGAGCCGAGCAATTCGCGGCCACACGGAAGGCTCTGCGGGGAGTGTGTCGCCTGGCCCAGGATGAATGCTCTCCTGTCCTGGCCACACAGGTAATGAACGGCCGGGGCCATCCAGGGAAGCACTCCCTTATCTCACCCTGGCAAGCCTCCCGCTTCCTCTTTTAGGGAGACGGGCAGCCGGCCCATCTGGGAGCCGTGACCACCCTTCACGGCGCCTTCCCCGGGAGTGATGGATGGAGTTTCTTCTCTCCCCTGGGCTTCGCCTGCCTCGCTGTGAGGAAGCAGGAACTGTGGGAGCTTCAAGGAAGCTGTTGTGCCAAAGGTTTCTTCTACAGACGAGGAGGAGTGGCTCAGAGAGGAAGGGCAGGCACGGGGCCACAGAGCTGCAGGCACAGAATCCCGGGCAGCACCCGCACCTCTTCACACTGGGAGCATGCGTGGCAGGAACCTGAGCGGTTGTAAGAACAGCAGGGGGAGCGCGGAGCCCCAGTCGGAGTAGGAGGGAGCACTCCAGCCCTGCTCGGGAAGGGCTCCCCAGCAGCCTGCGTCCCTCCATCCATCCCCGTGAGGCCCTGTCCACACCTGTGACTCTGGGAGCTGACCCAGTGTTGTGCCTCTACCGTGTGGCCGTGCAACAGACACACACATGTGCATACAGTGTACCCAGCAGTGTGAAAGACACGCTTCGTATTTTCGAGTGCTGTTATCTGAAATGCACATTTAACCTGGCACCCCTGCACACACAAGACCTTCTCTGCTCTGCCTGGAGCACAAGCAGGTGTTGCCAGGGATGTCTGCTCACAGGGAACAGGGTCCAGGGTCAGGGCCTTCAGGCCTTCAAAGAGATCCCAATAGACAAGAGCAGCCAGGGCCCCACACAGTGTGGGGAAGGGGGCCCCAAAGCTGTGGGACTGCCAGGCCTCAGGACATGGGCTGGTCTGTAGCCTAGAGCAAGGCACCTGCTAGAAACCGCGAGGGCCTACAGGAGAAGGAAGGGATGTCTTGGAGCAGGTGTTGAGGGCACAGGCTGCCTTCGCCCCTCTGCTGTCTGGCTCTGGCCCCTCTGGAACAAGAGGCAGAGTGAGCAGAGCCAACAGGGAGAAGAAAGCCCCCAGCTCAGCCATGCTGCTCCCCTACCGTGGACCAATGCTCAATATCCCTGCACAGATTGTTGTAATCTGGAGCAAATGCTCATGCCCAGGCCCTGTGAAAGGGGCAGCTCTGCAGGTCACCACTCCCATCTGCTCCTCAGCTAACGCAGCCAAGCCCGAGGGCAGCCCAGCCTCGCCTGGGGAAAAGGTGCCCCTCGGCCCTGACCACAGAGGAGCAAGCCTTGCACCCTGACTTTCTGCCCCATGGCCCACAGTGAAAATACCCTGAGAGGCATGAGGACAGAGCTCAGTTCCTCCTACACCCAACTATTTACAGGAGGTCTGGGCAGAGTAGAGGGTGGGAGATGAGTGTACTCTGCTAGCCTGAGTGGTCCCTGGGACAGCCTGGAGCTAATCCACTGAGTCTCCTCTGCACCCAGGCTCAGCCCGGCCCTCCAGCACATGCCAGCCTGCTGGCTTGGCACACACAACCCATGTCCATCGCTTGTTCCAAAGGAGAGGAGAAAGGCCCTCCTGCCTTCCTAGTTCCTCACTCCCTCCTCCCTTCCTTCCGCTGCCCATGAGTTCACTCACCCACGGTTCATTTATTCATCAACTCTGCGAAGCCGTCTCCCCGCCAGGAGAGGCCCCGGACCCTAAAAGGAAACAATGCGAGGTCACGAGCCTGCTTGGAAAAGCTGCAGCTCAGGAGAGAGCCAGGCACGTAAACAGACATTCCCACGGATTGGTCCTAAACGTCCCCAAAGAAGCCCGTGGGCAGGAGCCGCCAGCCAGTCTGGGAGGGGCCCCTCGAGCTGGGCCTGACGTGGTCCGGGGGAATCAGCCCAGGAGGGCAGGAAGAGGGTCCGGCAGGGGGACAGACAGCGCCTGTCACCGGCGAGGGGCGGGGTGGTGCGGGCTCTCAGAGCAGCGAGGAGGGCGAACTTGGTCCCGGGAGCGATGGAGGCCAGAGGAGGGCCCTGAGTGAGGGCCGCACGGTCCGAGGGGTCTTAGCAAGGTCGCTCCCACACAGGTGGCTGCACAGGAGGTGGGGGGCTGCAGAGGCCTCGGGCTTAATCTTGGGGTGCAGCAAAGGCCAGGACACAGGCAGCGGCTGTAGGGAAGGAAACCAGAGGGTGAGCTGAGGTCACAGAGCAGCATAATGCAGGACCTGGCAGCCCGGGGATGTGGGGGAGAGGGAGGAGGTGAGGACTGCCCCGGGACGCGGCCATCACTTGGTGGTGGACAGCAGGAGAGGCCCAGGAAAGCCTTCCTCCACACAACAGCGAGGCCCCTGCGTGCTCCATGCCGGCCAGCCCAGGCTGCTTCCCGAGCTGGGCACCCTCCAGGCCCCTCCAGCCCCGCGTGAGGCCAGGACAGGACCAGGCAGGCTCTCGGCAGAGAGGATCCTCTGCAGTGCCCTGGAAGGGAGGAGGGAGGCAGGAGGAAAGGCTCATCCATTATTAATTCCTCCTGGAGACTCTGGGGCCTCCGAAGCCAATTGCATTATTTAAAACTGGCTTAAATTTGGCCCAGAATAGAGAGCTTCATCTCTTGTTGATGGCCTCCCCCTTTCCCAGGTGGCATCCTTAGGAGAGATGCTGAGCTTCCAGTGAAGAGTCGGGCCTGCACCCCTGCTGCACGGCCTGTGAACCACGTCCACCGCATGGCATCCCCTGCCCAGCTGCCAAATGCGCCCAGCCATTCACCCCTCCTCCAGCCTCCAGGGCTCACAAAGAGAGCATAGGACCTGCGTCTCCAGTGGCCTTTGGGCAGAAATCCAAGGGATCTGCGTTTCTCTGGCTGATCACCCTGAGCTGGACAATCCTGCCACTGTCATGGGCATCTCTGGGCAGAGGGACTGGCCTGCCCGCTAGAAGCAGCAGCTTGGGGAGCTGCATCCTGAGAGGCCTGAGGTCTCAGCCTGGTGAAGAAGGAAGGACAGAGCTGGGAACTGTTGCTATGGAGATTTGTTCCCCAGCAAGGAGAGTAGTTGGGGCTGTCAGTTGGAGCTAACCTTGAAGGATGTCACCTTGAGAGAAAGGAAAACAGACACAGATACATACACACAATGTGAAATCTGACCTTTCCCTGGGGGGCTGGGGAGGACAGACCTGCCAGAGTAGATACGATGGGGAAGGGGAGGGAAGGGGGAAGGACAGTGGAGGGGAGGGAGGAGGGTGGGGAATAGAGGAGGGAGGGACCAGGCAGGCCACAGTCACTGAGGGCCTGGTGTGTGCCACACACTGATATCAAAGCCGGGCGCGTGTATCCAGTTTGGCCCTCACCTAAGCCCTGTGAAGAAGGTGCCTCTGGTCCCACTTTACAGATGAAGACACAGAGACCTTGCGGGACTTGCCCAGAGTCTCAGATCAGTCAACGCTGGGGCTGGAACCCAGGTTTCTCTGACTCTGAAATTCCTATTCATCCTCCTCCCGTGGGATCCTTCAGAACCACCCCCCAGCCTGGTCAGCTCTCAGGGAGGCAGAGGCTGCAGGCACGTCAAAGAGCAGAAGAGACTCCTCATTCATGTGGTGCTGCTGCCCAAACCCCGCAGCCCCTCCACCACCTGTGAGGCGGTGCTGCCAGCCAGCATGGAGGTCCTGGGCTCGGGTCCCCACCCACATCCACAGGACGTCTCCCGTTCCTCACCCCACCTCTCCACGGGCGTGCGCGGCCCTGCCCCTGGGGCCTCCTCCCTCACCTGCCTCCAGCTCTAGGCTGAGGGCCCCTCTGCAGACCTCGCCTTCTTTTCGAAAGCCTCTCCCAAGTCCGCCTCCAGGATCTGTCCCTGAGCTCTGCAGCTGCTCTGGCTCTGCGGGAGAGCTCCGTGCATGTGTTCACCTCTTCTGTGAGAATTCCTGCTAAGGACTCGGAGTGAGGAGGGCCGGGGGCTCACACCCGCAGGACCAGAGGAACCCGCCGGTAGGTTGGGGGTCTGCACAGTGGGGTGGTGAGCGGGGGGCAGGCCGGCCTCTGAAGAATCCAGGCAGCAGCTGCAGTGAGCTGAGGGCCTTTCCAGCGCGAGAGCCACTGCATCGGCGCAGTTAACTTGGCCCAGGACTGCCCGGAGGTCAGGAGCTCCAGGCCGTGGGCCGCGTGGGCTTTGTCTGACTTGGTTTCTGCATCCTAGTTGAAACCTTTAAGGCAATCTGTGCCCACAGAGTATCAGGACAGTGGTGAGTAATTAGGACTATTTTTCTAGATAAAAGATAAACTGCCCTGGGACCCCTAAGGCCTGGAGTCTCAGAGGCACCAGAGCTGCCCCAGAGGCCTTGCTGCTCCCATCACAGCATTTGTGTCATCCACAGAGTTCAGTTCGCACCGGGCTCAGCACTTGAGATCTGGGAACTTGTGTTTCAAGGGACAGAAACAAGCTACAGTGTGGCCGTCAGTTCCAAAAGCGCAGGTAACCGTAGGTAGCAAGTGGCTTTGATATTGCAGCAGGAGATAGACTGGATGGTGACACAGGCTGCGTTCTAGGTGTTTTCTTGCATTCACAATGTGTAGTGCAGGACGCAGTGCAGAATTGCAAGGAGCACGTTGCAACCTGGTGCAACCTTCCCAACACCACTGCACATGCGTCTGTGAGGCATTGCTGCATACGATTCGGGTCACCTGTTTTCAAAAATGTGTCTGTGCCTGTACCATTCCAGAAGAAATCATCGAGGGGGTTCAGAATTAGGGGGGCACCCAGCCTCCTCTACCCAGCCACCCCCCTCAATCCAGGCTGGAACTTCGCCATCCTCCAGCCACCCGCAGCCTCTGCCCTCTGCTGTGGTGTGCGGCCCTCCGTCCTGAGCGGAGACGTCCTGAGGGGCCCCTCCCTAGCCTGTCCAGTGCAGGGGAGTAGTGACGGGTCACTAAACATGGCCTTATAAAGGAACAGACAGCTGTGTTTCTGCAACCAATGGCCACATCACAGCTCAGTCCAAGGGGGAACGGATTTACTTAGTATCAAGTTGTAGAAAGGGAAAGGCCAGAAAGGGGAGATCTGGCCTCAGCAGGGGCTGCACGCGAGGCTAGATTCAGCTTTCTCTCTCCTCAACTCTCTCCGTCTCCCTCCCTGTCTCTTCCTGTCTCTCTCTCACACACACGCATGCACGCACACATGCACACACGTGCACATGCACATTCATACACACGCATGCACACGCACACACGCACACGTGCACACACATGCATGCCTGCACATGCACATGCACACACATGCACACACGCACACACACATGCACACCCACGTGCACCCACGCACACGCACGTGCACACACCCACACATGCATGCACGCGCCCACACACACTGACACACACGCACATGCACACACATGCACACACACACACACACGTGCGCGCACACACACACACACAGAGCTTCTTGCTCCCTGTGGGCAGCTGTTGTCCCCGTGAGGCTGCGCCCTGGCAGCACATACGGTTCAGAGCAGAGAGCAGAGAAGCCTCCCCCACCAGCTCTGGTTAGAAAATGCCAAGGTGGGGCCTGGGACTGGTCCCAGACTGGTTCACTCTTGTCCCTGGATGAGTCAGGCCAGGCAGGAGCGGGGCACTGGGGTGGACGATGCTACCACGTGTGTCCTGTGTCAGAAGCGAGCACGCTGATCCGTGACCCCCACCCCAAACCTGTGGTTGACAAAGAGGGACCCTTCCCCTAAAGGAAAGGTGGTGTCTGGCCAGCCCCGATAAGAAACGTGTGCTGCAAGAACCTTTTCTAGTAAAAATGGTTCTGACTGGCAAAGGCAGACCACCCCTGAGAGACCCCCGCTGGGCTTCCTTTGAAACCGTGCAGTTCACTTTAAAGAACATCTACAGTCTTCAGGAGGCAGCGCCACACTCCTGTGGGACTGAGCCGGGCACACGGCCTTCTCAATACTCTTCTCAAGGAGCAGCGTACTCTGTCTGGTGCCTCCCAGTGACACTGACTCCCTGAACACCCTGCCCTGCGTCACACTGTGTAGGCGGCCAAGAGTTAGCAAATCTAAATTCCAACTAACATGGAATTTCAGACAAATAGCAAATAACGGTTTAGTACAAGTATGTCCCACGCAGTATTGGGGATGTATTTGTACTAAAAAGTTATTCCTCGTTTATCTGAGATTCAGATTAACTGGGCAGCTGGAGCTGTGTCTGGCACCCAGTCCTGAGCCCTGGGCTCACCTGGGCCTGCTTGTCTGGGACTCTGAACCTGGCATGCTCCTTCTCTGTCAGTGGCACTTCACTGGGAAAAGGAAAATTTTCTTCTCTTTGACATATTCTGATCCTCTTGCTAAAGGATGCTCCCCTTTAAAATCACACGTATTGAAGAGACAAGAATCTTTTCTACTGAATATTTTATATTCACCAAATAAAACACAACGCAATTTAAACATGGTTATAAAAAATATCTTCACACTTATTTCAAAAAGTCGTTTATGCCACAAACAACGCAATTCAAAAACGGGCCAAGGACTTGAGTAGACTGAGTAGACAATTCTCCAGAGGAGATACACAAGTGGCCAATACGCTCATGGAGAGACCATCTGCAGCACTCGTCATTAGAGAAACACAAATCAAAGCCACAAGGGATCACCTTATGCCCATCAGGATATTATCAGGAAAATGAAAACAAGTGAGTGTTGGTGATGATATGGAGAAACTGGAATGATTGTGCATTGCTAGTGAGCATATAAAACTCTGTGAGAAAAAGCACAGTGGTTCCCCAAAAATTAAACTTAGAATCATCACATGATCAAGCAATTCCACTTCCAGGTATACACACAAAGAGCTGAAAGCAGTGACTCAGACAGACATGTGTGCACCCATGATCACAGCAGCTTTATTCATAATGGCCAAAACAGCAAGCCAGGTGTCCATGGACCGGTAAGTGGATAAGCCAAATGTGGTCTCTGCGTATAGTGGAACATCAGGCAGCCCCACAGAGGAAAGAAATCCTGACATCTGCTACCACATGGTTGAAACCTGAGGCCATTGTGCTGGTGAATAAGCCAGCCAGGAAAGAACAAATATTCTATGGTTCCTCTTACGAGAGCCAGCGGGGGTCATCAGATTCGTACAGGTGGAAAATGGAACAGTGATTGTCAGGGACTGGAGGCAGCGGAAAATAGAAAGTTCGTATTTACTGGGTGCAAAGGTTTCATTATACAAGATGAAAGAGTTCTGGAGATGGATATCGCTGATGATTGCACACTCCTGTGAATGTACTTAATCCCACTGAATGACTTAAAAATGGGTAAAATCCTAAATTTTATGTTATGTATATTGCTCACAATAAAACAATTTGAAGAGGAATATTTCACTTATTTGCATCCCCTTGAACAATATCAATGCAGATATTTTGCATCCTCTGAAAAGCTGGGCCCAAACATGTGTCACTTTTTTGTTTCCAAGACAGAGTCTCCCTCTGTTGCCCAGGCTGGAGTGCAATGGCACGATCTCGGCTCACTGCAACCTCCACCTCCCAGGTTTGAGTGATTCTCCTGCTTCAGCGTCCCGAGTAGCTGGGGTTACAGGCATGCATCACCACTCCCAGTTTACTTTTGTATTTTTAGTAGAGACAGGGATTTCCCCATGTTGGCCAGGCTGGTCTCAAACTCTTGACCTCAGGTGATCTGCCCGCCTCAGCTTCCCAAAGTGCTGTGATTACAGGGATTACACGCATGAGTGTATATCACATTTTACTCAATCCTGACTCCATGCCTTCGTTTGTGTACTCAATTTGCAGAATATATCCTTGCCCATACATTCATATGTGGTTTTGTCCATGTTCATGCCATTGCTTAACAAAATGAATAAAGAAAGACAGTGTCTCTTTCTCAGGTGGCATTTGCAGAACATGGTTTCAGGTAGAGGAGAGACGGGCCAATCGGGGCGGTGCCCTCCTCAGAGCCGGCGGTGCTCTGCTCTGCTCCGGTGACCCACAGAGATATGGCTGTGCACAAGCAGGGTGTGTGCACAGGAGACGGGCCAGGGCAGTAAGAGATCTAGAAACCACTTCTGATGGGGCCTGGGAAAAAAAGCACCAAGCGGGGTGTGGCTCCAGGGGAGGGCCGATGGTCTCGGAGCATCCGAGGGGTTGCTATGCAGAAGCCAGATTCGATTCTTTCCACATTTCTCCAAAGGCCAAGCTCCACCCCGTTTAGAGCTGTGAGAACTGCTCAGTCATGCCACGTGCAGACATACACGCATCTTTGTGCATAATGAGCCCCCTGCCTCTCGGACAGGCCAAGGGATGTCAGTGCTCAAGGCAGCGTCGGACAGCGGGCAGTTCTCACGTTGGGTGAGAGCTTGGGGTGGAATTCTTCTCAGTCCCTTCAGAATCATAGATTCCAGGACAGGACCCACTGGACGCCTGCCTTGCTCTCTGACATCACCTTGTGAGTTGGTCTATTTTGTTGGGCATCCAACGTTAAGTCATGGCGGCTCTTGTCTCTTTGTTCCAGTCCCACAACTCTGTGGACAGAGCCACTGATGCCTGCTAACCACCCTCCCAGCAACTGAACCGTGTTTCTGGGGCACCATTCAGTGCCCAGCGCCACGGCAGACGCTCCGACAAGCAGACCTGTAAGACAAGTTCCCGCCTCTAATGGAGCTGACATTCAGTGGAGGAAATTCTTAGAAAAAAAGTCTGGCACATGGTTGGTGCTCAGTGATGATGACTTAGTTGGATTAATTATACAATACAGGATTAATTATACAGGATAATCCTTAGGCTCAAACTCAACAGGGTTCTCAAGGAAGCAAAGGAATCCAATTTAGTGTATATTAGTCAGGGTGCATTTCAAGAAAGAAATGGGACTTGAGCTAGGCCTGGAAAATTCAGAAGGAAAGAGCAGGTTAAATAATGGGCAAGCCCCATTAGAGGTGAAATAGAACATTTTAACTACCAGTTACTGGTGCTGGGCGTTGAGCTGAGTCCTCTACACGTTATCCCATGTAATCCTCACGTGTCGACACCCATTTTGCAGTTCGGAAATCGAGGCCTAAAGAGGTGTGCAGTTCACCAATGGGCTTGGATTTGAGCCCTGGGTGGAAACCGCTACGCAGTTGGCCCCTCCTGGGCCGGGGGCAGTTAAGAGCAGTCTGTGCAGAGGCTCGAGAGAAGATGGGGGACAAGGCTCAGGAGGGAAAGCAGGCCTTGGTTTTGGGCCTTGGGATCCAGGGAGACGGGGAGCCGCAGTCAGCAGCAAGAGCTGCCGCGGGGCCCTGAGGCGGGAGCCCGGCCGGTTCTGACTGAGCCTGCGAGGGGCCTCCCTGCTGCCCGGCCAGCCGCCCCGGCTTCCCGGAGCCTGCCCCATGTCAGGCCAGAACGTCCCAGAACAGACAATGCCAGACAGCTTGTTTCTCTCCCTTCGACAACAAACAAGATAACCACTCGTCCGTCCTCCCCCCGGGGCCACCGATCGGGGAAAATCCCACAGCTTTCTGCAGTGGCTGTGTGCCCCTGGCCGTCTGGCAATTTCAGGAAGCATGAAAGACTTTATTCATCAGGACCCAAAACCAATCTGCCTTTTCCTCCAGCTTCATCCATCACTATCTTTACCTGCCGTTGGGGAGGTGGGAAGGGGGAGGAAGGAAACACGCACCTTCCTTCCATCCCCACTCTCTGCGGGCCCGCAGCCCTCCAAGGCGCTCCTGTCAGTTGGATCAAAAGTCACTGGCTTAGACAGAAGTGACCAGGGCTTTCCCACAGCCTTCAGCTATTAGGAGCCCTGCGGGCACCAGAGCCGGCTGCCCTGGGGAATCTGCAGGTGCAAGTGTGAGTGCAGGATGCAGGACTCTCAGGGCAGAGCACTGGAGGTGGGCCAGAGGTGAGGGGCTGAGCAGCAGTTCCAGCAAGCACCGAGCACATATGACAGGGCGGGCACACCCATGTTCACATATGACAGGGCGGGCACACCCGTGTTCACGCATGATGGGGTGGGCACACCCATGTTCACGCATGACAGGGTGGGCACACCCGTGTTCACGCATGGCGGGGCAGATGCACCTGTGTTCACGCATGATGGGGCGGGCACACCCGTGTTCAAGGGGAGACAGGCAGCACTTGTGTCTAACACATGCCTGCCATTGGCACCCATGACCAACATGCCGGGGCAAGTGTGCACGAAACGCACCCCTGTGCACGCAGCAGATCCACACGAGGACAAGCTCGCGCATCCTGATGTATAAACACGGTCACCGGATCGCTCGCTCACAGCCTGTCCCATCAGCCACGCTCCTCATCAGCACCTGTGCTCCTCAGACGGCTGCCGCCTCCCTCTCACTCTTTTGTTTTACGTCAGCAAAGGCCACCACGTCCACAAGAAAGCCACAATGCCTGTGGCTCTGATCCAGTGTGTGTGATGGTGCCCACGCAGGGAGCGGTCACAAGTACCCGAGTGTCTGTGTGTGTCTGTGTGTGTGCGCTTCTGTGTTTGCAAGTGTCTCTGTGTGTGTGAGTGGATCTGTGTGTCTGTATCTGTGTGTGTGTGTGTTTGTGTGTCTATGCCGGTGTGTGAGTGAATCTGTGCGTGTGTGTGTATGTGTCTGTGTGTGAGCTGGTCTGTGCATTTGTGTGTCTGTGGGTGTGCCTGTGTGTGAATGGGTCTGTGCAGGTGTGTTTGTGTGTGAGCTGGTCTGTGCACGTGTGTGTGTGAGCTGGTCTGTGCATGTGTGTGTGTGAGCTGGTCTGTGCACGTGTGTGTGAGCTGGTCTGTGCATCTGTGTGTCCGTGGGTGTGCATGCCTATGGACTCCCAGCTCCATGTCACCACATTCTGCCCCTCCCTGGTGCTAACCTCAGCATCTGCCAAAGTGAGCACAGATGTTGGGTCTCCCTGGTGGCCACCGCCTCCCACTCCCTGAGCAGGGCCCCTTCCTCTGGGATCTGGAGGTGGCCTGTCACCCACAGCCTCCAGAGAAGGATCTGTCTCCCTGTCTCCGCCCTCACTCCAGGCCCCACTGCTTGCCAGGTGGACACAAGCTGCACTCTGTCCACACCGTAGACAGAACAGATGGACGGGAATCACTGCACAGTCAGTGCAGTGGAGAAAGGAGAATCCGCTGGCCTGTGGGGAGGGGCAGCCAGGGAGAGGAGGGGTCTGTACTGCTTACCCTTCCGGGTGGACTGAGGCAGCCCTGGAGCCCCCGAGGCAGGAGCGTGGTATGTGGAGAGCTTGACTATTGACAACGTGAGGCTGGGAGGTGGCGCCGGGACTCAGGCCCAGGTGAGGAAGGTGGATGGAAAGTTTTTACAGAAAAGGGTAAGTGTGAAACAAGGAAACACTCCAATGAGACAGACACAGTGGCTACAGTCACCACAGCAGCACTGAGAGACCCACAAGGAGAACTTCACGTGTCAAGGAAAAGCCCACTGGTCATGTATGTTCACAGCGCGGCGGTGAGCTGTCCTCCTCGGGCTCCACTCAGCATGGGCAATTCCAGAGATGCAGGGACTGGGAAGGGCTCACATCTGAAAATGCAGCCCCCTACCCGACCTGAAGAGGAGGAGCCGTCTCAGCCCGTCGGCCTTTGGGAGGCAAATCTGTTCGCTGGGACGCAGGATGAACCTCCTGTCTAAGGCGCCTGGTGCTGAGACGTTGGCGTGTGTTTCTGACTCTCAAAGCCTGGCTCCAAACACCTGCCACCATGTGCTGCTGGCTTGGTCACCCGTACACGGTCATCACGGTTAAAGTGCTCCCTTGAAAATGAGATTTTCCTCTATGTGGAGCACGACTGACGGACCTGTCGGAAAGATGTGTGTCCTTCTGCAAATGAGCCTGCTTTTAATACAGTTGAGGAATGATTGACAGAGGCAGATAGATGGTAGATAGATGGACGATACATGATAGATCAATAGATGGATGATTGATTGATTGAAGATATATATTGTAACTGATTTTGGAGAATAGTGTCTTAGTAGAGAAATAGACCAAAAATAATAAATCAATAGAAACCTAAGAAATAAATGAAAAAATAAAAATTGGCAAGAAAATGAGTATAAAGAATTTTTTTTAATTTGGTGGGAATAAATGATTGGCAGTGGGTTGCTGGCACAGGCAATGGACACGGGTGGGTGTTGCCAACGCTCACATGTGCGGGCTGTGGCCTACACCCAGCAGTTGACAAGCCCCTGTCATTTAGACCTCGTGACGAGCCTGTGGGGAGACACTCCTATTATCCCAGTGAGGCCCAGAAAGGTTAACTGATTTGTACAAATACCACAGCCTGTGAGGAGAAGAGACAGGCCCTCAGCCCAGCTGTTGGAATGAAAAGTCAAAGTTCTTGGCCATTTGGCTGTGCTCCCTGTCCCCGGGGCGGGCAGAGGCAGACAGGCGATGGGAAGCTGGACCGATCCACAGGAACACATGGCACCACACTGGCCTGATTCTTCCAGCCTCGCCCCTCCTGTCACAATCCTCCTCACTAAACCACAGACGTGGCAGAAACCTTCCAATCCACGTGCCCAACACAGAGACTCTGACCAGACACAGAGACTCTTAGCCCTGAGTTCCGCAAACCAGCAGAGGAGCCACGGGGTCCTCTCACCAAAATGGCTCATCTCACAGTCTCACCTTCCCTTCGATCCAGCCTGCTTCCTGGCTGCGGAGAGCCCCTCATCCTGCTCTTAGTCCAGCTAGTTGCTTTTGCTGTGACCGTTTCCAAGCACAGGCCGTGCCAGACGGACAGGGAGGGACAGGGAGCACCGAATGCATCCTCCGCGAGGTCCCCAGGTGGCTTCTGGAGAGAAAGAAGCCAGCTTTGGAGCAGCAAACATCTGCTGTGCTCTGGTCAGCGGCTGTTGGGCGGAGGCCTGGGACCCACTTTTCATGCTGGGGAGGCCAGGCCGTCCTCTAGCCTCACTCAAGGCAGAATTCAGAAGGTTCTGGGCTCTTTCAAATGCAAATGGGCTCCCTCTTTCTGGACCCAAGGGTGTGCACTTCGCCCTTAAGCCTCCACTGAGCTTATAGATCAAAACGCTTAAAGGAGATAAAAGCTAGAAGGAAAGTTAAATCTTAGAGACAGGATTCAACCTTTTAGGTATGTTACTGGGGAAACTGAGGTCCAGGGAGGTGACGTGTCTTACCGAAGGTCGTCCCATCAAGTAGTGCACCCTGGGCTGGATGTATGGTCCTGCCCAGGAGCCCCATGTGGCCTGGACTCATGGGACCCCACCCCAGAGAGAGCCCTCTCTGCCTCATGAACCTCACCACCCAGCCCTGGGCAATGGGTGCCTGAGCTCGTAGCTTACTTCAATATGAGCTTCAAATAACAATAATAATAATAACGAAAGTAAGACTTCCTCCAACCCAACACATAAGTTTTCCAGGCTCTACCTGGATAATCTGCTCTCTCTGACACCAGCCGACCTTGGCAGATTGCAGAGAACCCTCCAAGCCTGCCCTGCAAGGCTCCTCGTTAAAGGGCCAGCAGCGCTTCTACACCCTCAGGCCTCCAGGCAGCCAGCAGGATGCACACCCCGTCAGGGCTGGTGCGGCTAGCAGGAGTCTCCTCACTGCTTCGGGCCGTGTCATCGTAAGTCAGGGGTCCAGACCGCTGGGGGATTCAGTTCTAGACGTTGTCCTTTGGCATTAGAAATCAGCATGATTCTTGGCAACAACGTAGTTACACAGTGATTACCAAATGGGGCACTGGGGAAGTAATAGTGACGCTTTCCATGCCAAGCAGGGTGAGAACCAGGAGGAGGTTCTGGGACAGGAGCAGGAGGGGGCTCAGGAGACTGTGTGAGGTTCTGCCATTTTGCCTTCATGACAACCTTCTGAAGGGGTGTCACTGTCCTGTTTCACAGATGAGAACACTGAGGCTTAAGAGAAAAAGCAGTGACTGGCCCAGGCACGCACACATCGTGAGGGTGACTCTGGCTTTGAAGCAGCCAGCCTGGTCCTAGTGTGCTCGCCGGCTCCTTGGGGCACACACAAGGAAGGGCCGTGCAGTGCTGCGGTAAAGACCGTACATTCCAGGGCAAGACCGGCTGCTTTGAGCTGTAGGTCCTTGTGCTAGTTGATTAACAACCCCTGTGTGCCTCGATTTCCCCATCTCTAAAATGGAAATAATAACAGTGCCTGCCCTACAGGGCTACTATTGTAGTAAGTGTACGTTTGGAGGCAGGTTTGTCACATAGTAAGTTCTACACAAGTGTTAGCCATCGCTAGTGTTCTGTCTGTATCTCTTCTCCTTACCTCACACAGCCGTGTCACCAAAATCAAACCCTGCTGCCCCCAGAGAACAGGGTCTACAACAAATCAGCTTGTAGACTGAAAGGCTGGATAGGTTTCTAAGCAAGAGAGGCTGCTCAGGGCAGGAGACACACTTGGTGACAGGCAGGGAGTCCCCCAGAATTAATTGCTCACCGCCATGTCACTGCTGGTGACAAATTTGCAATTACTGCCTTCCTAGGAGAACAAACGGCCCATCCTCTCCCAGCTCCAGTCCCCACAGTCTTGGGCCTGATTTTAGGGTCTGAGAGGCAGCACCTGCCAGTCCCAAAGAGTGAAGTGACCAGAAGATAAGGAGGCCTGGGCATTAAATACAGGCTTTTCCTGTCTGTTCCTGTCAGTGACGGGAGCTGGGCATATGCTGGCGTCCTTCCAGTGGGGTCTGTAATTGAGATGGAGCCAGTGGGAGCCTGGGGTGGGAGCACCAATAAGAAGCATAGCGTTTATTGATGAGGACAAGTCTGGCAGGTAAACCTGAGTGCGCTCTGTTTTTACCTGGCCTCAGACTTTTGTCTCAACATGCATGAGAGCAGACTTGAAGAAAGAAGGAAAATAAACATTGGGAGCATTGGGTCTCCTGCCAGATTTCCTGGAGACGGGGTAGTCCCTAGACAGGCCCAAACATCAGCTTTGCTTCTGTTGTTTGCATCTGAGCTCAGCCTGTGTCAACACCATAGAGAACAGAGCGGGAGAAGCGCTAAACTTCCTCCACCGTCACACACCGCAGTGGAGCGAGTTTTGTTGGCACCGCCCTTTGCAAACCCTTCAGCTGCGGTGTCCACCGGGCCCCTGTGTCAGCAGAAGCCCAAAGCCATGTGAGTTGTCTTTCTTGGGTTTGCAGCCTCAGCCCCAGCACAACCAACGGCACAGGCAGGTGAAGGTGAACCCCGGTCTTAAAGTCACAAACCCAAGTTACAGACCTACAGATGCCCCTCAGCTTAATGACAGGATTATGTCCCCATAAACCCATAAACCCATCATAAATTGAAAATATCTTAAGTCAAAAATGCAATTAATACCCCTAATCTACTGAACATCACAGTTTAGCTTAGCCTACCTTAACATGCTCAGAACACGGACACTGGCCTACTATTGTGCAAAATCATCCAACGCAAAGCCTATTACATAATAAAGTGCTGCATGTGTCATGTAATTTTTTGAGCACTGTGAAAGCGGAAGGCATAATGGTTGTGTCAGTAGTGCAGTTTCTATTGAATGTGTGTTGCTTTGGCACCATTGAAAAGCCAAAAAACTGTAAGTTAAACCTTCGTAAGTTGGGGACTGTCTGTAGTTCTGTCAATGACCAAGTGTGCCCAGTGGGCACTGGGGGCAAAGCTGTAGCTTCCCTGAGCTCCCTTGAGCATCTCTCCCTCTGAACCTGTTTAAACCTTACCGTGCCCCCATCCCAGTGACGTTGCCCCCTGCCCAGCATGAGCAGAATGAACGGCTTTTTCTCTGGGTTCCCTGGGCTTCCACCTCTGGTTCCTCATTGAAACTGCTGTCCCCCTCTCCACTCCAAGCTCCCTGCTGGTGGGAACTGTGTCTCTCCAACCTTATTCTTGCTCATGGCACAGTGCTTGGCATGCCGCAGGTGTTTGAGAGATGACTGAAAGGATGGAGGCATGCCTCTTGCAGAACAGATGGCTGGGGCTGAGCCTGGGCACGGTGACAGACAAGGGGCCCCAAGAGGTACGCAAGGAGCTGCTGCTTTTGAGGTACTTGCATCTGTTTGGGGAGTTGGGGTTTAGGCAGAAAGAGAAGGTGCAAAGCCCAGGCAGCAGATGCCACATGCCCAAAGAGCAGCTCAGGAGGTGAGGCCGCGGCATGTGTGGTGATCAGTCCGGCTATGAGGGGTTATCAAACCAGCAGCTAAGTGCCCAGTGCCCTCAAGGATGAGGACGGAGATTTACTCGGGGTCCTTGCTTGTTCAACTCTACATATGCATATCCTCCGCTTTGGGAGTTAGGAGGGGACCCAGCAGTGAGGTTAGGAAGGCGCTCAGCCTCAGATGCCGAGAAACAGTTCTGCTTCCTGTAACAGACACCCCAGCCTGGGCAACCATGGACGCTTCCTCCTCCTATCATCAGTTTTCACTTGCAGAGTTACGGCTCCGAGGTGTGAAGGGAAAGGGTTCGCCCTGCTTGGAGAAGGGGGAGGCTCTGTGCCTGCCTATGACACTGCCCCGAGAGACCTACAAACCTGGTATCCCAAACTGTTCCTACCACTCAGTCTCTCTGTGTGACGGGAGCAATGGTCCTGTCTATCCAGGGGCTGCCTGCCCTTCAGAGCCAGCTCAGGCCTCATCTCCTTCAGGAAGCCTGCCAGGGCTCTCACCTTTCTCTGAATCCCTCCTCCTTACCGTCTGTCCACTATTGCCATCATTCATTCATTCTTAAAAGTAAAAGAGTATTTGCAAATATGAACCATAATATTTTGACTTCCTATTTCCCCTCCAAAGAGAGTGGGGACCAATGGGGGGAAAAAGACACAATTGGGAATCAGTTCCTCGTGTTCCTCTCCCATAAGCTGGAGACACGGAAAAGAAGGAGGAGGTGCAGGTGAGGGGAGAGGACTGAGAGACGGCTGCCTAAGACCAGCTTAACACGGGAGAAAGGCGGGAGCACGTCCCCCGGGGGAGGAGGCTTGGGGTGTGCTCCCCATGCCAGGGTCAGGCACCTCCCGGTGATTCCCGCTCCAGACCCACGCGCTGAGTCAGGCGTCTGCATCTGCTGCTCCGCAGTGCCGGTGCTGGGGCTGCTACGGAGTAATCACCCACCAAGTGTCAGGTTATTTCTGTCTCTAGCCAGAGGACGGATCAGGAGGGGCAGAGTCCAGAAATAGCAAAAGCAATTAGCAGGCCGGCTTCTGAGGGCATAATTACTGTGCACGAATCAGGCCCTGGCAGGTAACCCTCAGCCTAGTTACTAGGTAGTGAGAGGCAGGGTCACCAGCGTGCCCTCCCCAGCCCCAAAGCGGTGCTCGGTGCTCGATGCGCAGGTGCGGTGTGAGGGAACATCAGCATCCAGGGCGTCTTCTCTCAGTGCCCTTGGTGGACCCAGAGCTCTGGCTGGGCCGAGAGGTCCTGCCTAGTGTGTACTCCGTGCTCTGAAGACAGGCTAAAAGGCCTGGGAGACCCTGCAGGGGCGTGCCAAAGACCACCTACCGTCATGCCCAGGAATTCGTGAAAACCTGGAGGGAATAGTCCCTGTCGCCGCCACCTCACCTTCCACCTGCTACTGCTGCCTTCTTTGTGTCAGCTCCCGTTTGCAGCCCCTGTTAGATTCAGGTTCTTTGTTCACTCCTGTTTACAGCCCCTGTTAGATTCAGGTTCTTTGTTCACTCCTGTTTACAGCCCCTGTTAGATTCTGGTTCCCTGCCACAGTGTCAAAGTGCTGCTGAGGTGGGGAAGCTGCACCGGGCAGAGGCAGGAGAGGAGATGGATCCCAGAGCATCCCCTCTGTGCACTCAAAGGCTCACCCTTCCACCAAGGAGAAAGGACAAGAGAAGCCCTTCAAATCAGTCTTCCACGATGTCCGCTCACCAGGCTGCAGGACTGAGCGATCTGGGGGTGAAATAAATCAGGGAAGGCTTCCTGGGGGCAGGTGCCTGCAGAGCAAGCTTGACCTTCTCGTCCTCCAGCCCTCCTCAGCCTCACGGCCAGGCCCAGCAGTGCCCCTCCCTCCACCGAACCGCCCTCTTGCTTCTTCCGCCTTCCCAGCCCTCCGGATGCTTTCCCAGGTGTCTGGGAGGGACAGTGACTTCACCTGCCCAGGTGGGACATCACACCCTCGCTCCGGGCCCCAAGCCTCTGTGTAGTTGGGCACAGTGGAGAGGGTCAGGTGGCGGGAGTGGGAGGGTGCCAAGTTAAGTTCCGGCTCTGCCACAGGGCGATGTGGGGGCTCGGCCAATCCCTAACACACTCAGGGGCCTTGTGTAGACTGGTGGGCGTTGCCAGGACTGTGAAGGCACCGCCGTGCCCAGCACCTGAGCAGCCTGGGAGCTTCCCCACTTCTGCTCTCCCAGGCCCACGCAGGCCAGCCCCGGCTCACTGGCACTGTCCCCAGCAGCACTGTCCACCACCAGGGTGCATCGTCCTCAGTGGAGGCCCAGTACCGCCGCCCTGGAGAGTCAGCCTGCATTGGTCGCTGTGCCAACAGCCCTGGCCTGGGCACCCCCTCCAGCGAGGAACTCCAGTCCCCGCGCTGAGGCTGCTCCCAGGGACCACAAGCTGGGGTCTCAGCTGGGTCCCTGTCCCAGTGTAGGAGGCGAGATTAGCGTTGCTCTCACAACACGCGGAGCCGAGAGGCAGCTGCTTCTGGATCCAGCTGGAGCTGGCATCAGAAACTGTCCCTGGGTTCCAGGCCCTGGTTTGAAGGATTCGTGAGGCCCTGAGTGAATCACTTCCTGGCTCTGAGTATTAGTTTCCTGTCTATAAGGGGAGGGCTTCCTCCCAACTGCCCCCACGGAATAACTGTGAGGAGAGGTAGGGAGAGGCGGATGAAAATCCTTTCTGTGTTTGGGTTTCTCTCCAGCCATCCTCTCCAAGCCTTGAGGGACAGGTGAGAGCTGGAGCTCAGAAAGGTTAAGGTAAGTTTCACAAGGCCCATGTAGCCATTCCCAGCGAAGAGCACCGGGGCCACCAGCACCCCGGGCCCCTCCTCTGCACTGCCCTGCCAGTCTCTGCAGGCTCCGACCGCTTGGCCAGGCTGGCCAGCCCCGGCAGAGCCCTGTCCCCTCACACCCGCACGGCAGACGCTGTGAATAATGGAGTGCCGTGTTTGTCTAATGGATTTATCACTATTACGAATGCAGCTTCATCAACAAAAGCAGGTGAAAATCGATGTCAAGGCAGCTAAGTGAGCTGCACTTTCCCTCACAGCTTGGCATGTATTGACAGTCTTTTGTCCACTAGGTGTTTTGCACCCAATGTGGGGCTGAAAGCGGGAATAAAAATGCCCTTGGCTCTTCTTGCCAACGGTCCCTTGACTCCAGTTCAGGACAGGCCGCTGGAGCTATGCGGTCCCCATCCAGCCCTCACTGCCCTGCCCTGGAGCAGTGCAGCACCTCCGTGGTTCCTCTCTCCAGAAAAGAAGGGCGACTCCTCCACAGCCCCACACAGCTCTCGATGGTACGGGCAAGAGCATCACCTGCAGGGCTGGGCAAAGCCACCTACCCTGAACTGGACCAGAGAGAACAGGCATTTGTTTTCTCATGTGCACATGCATGTGGGTGCAGGTGTGTGTGCAGGTGTGTGCACGTGTGTGCAGGTGTGCACAGGTGTGTGCAAGTGTGTGCATGTGTGTGAAGGTGTGTGTGCAGGTGTAGGCATATGTGTGCATGGGTGTGTGCACGTGTGTGCACGTGTGTGTGCAGGTGTGTGTGCGTGTGTGTGTGTGTGCAGGGGTGTGCACAGGTGTGTGTGTGTGTGCAGGTGTGTGTGCACAGGAGTGGGCATGTGTGCATGGGTGTGTGCAGGGGTGTGCTCACGTGGGTGCCTGTGTGGGTGTGTGTGTGCAGGTGTGTGTGCATGTGTGTGCATGTGTGTGTGCATGTATGTGTGCAGGTGCTTGCACGTGTGGTTGGTTTGCTAGTTGGTTTAGTTTGGTTTGGTCTTTGGCTGGAGTGGGGATTGGCTGATTGGGTTTGGAAAAAGATTTTGGAGAAATGTCGGGTGCTTCTTGGCAAAACTGCATTAGGATTTGGACATAAAATGGGACAGGAAGGCAGCGATGCCATATAAGCTGTGCTAGATTTCTGTTTGTTAAAGTATGTTCCACGCAGCTACCCCGGCTTCTTCCTGTGCTCGGTGTCTGCTGGGGTGAGTGGGGAAGACAAGGAACCATCCCGTGGGATGAGCTCCAGACGAGAAGTGCTTGAAATGCTTTCAATTAATTTTGTTTATATCTTAATTGCCAATTAAGGGCAAAGCACCATTCCAAGTTCTGGGGAAAATAGGGAGAAGAGGTACAGATGGAGGAGGGCTTCTTCATCTGTCTTCTCATTTGACAAGAACTTGTGCCAAGAATTTCCCATATGTTACTTCCAATCCCTACGAGGACCCTCTCAGACTAGGCGTTATTACCCCATTTTAGAGATATCAAAACAGAGGAGCCCAGCTTCCCCAAATCACACAAACAACAGGAGACTAAAATGGGATTTGAATTCAGATTTGCCCACCACCCACACTCAAGCTCTCTGCACACCGAGATGCAGGAAAGCAGACGGTGGTGTTGCCCCATCTTACAATTCAGAAGATGTCCACAATTCTCTCTTCCTACTGACCCGCATCAGTAACCCCCAGGAGGGTTTGTTAAAACAAGGATTGCTGCCCACCCCAGGAGGCTCTTCCTCAGCAGGTCTGGAAAGGAGCCCAGGAACGTGCATTTCAAAGAGACCCCAGGTGGTGCTGACGCCGTTGGTTCAGGGATCACACTTTGAACACCATCACTATAGACTCTCTCCTGGGTGCTGCAGACTCCAGGAGGGGCAGGTGGCTGTTCAGTGAAGTTGCTGTGGAACCTTCTGGGGTCCCTGGACTACTGACGTCCTTCTCGGCAGGAGCGCCGCTGCCTGCCAGTGGGAGGGACTGGAGGCTCAGTGGCCGGGCTCCCAATGCACAGAGTCCCGTAGCCTTCCCCACTCGGGCCCTAGGCCCCCTCTTAGCCTTCCCTTCCTTGCTCTTAATTAAGAGCCTTTTCTTCCTTCCAGATGGCGAAGCTCTCTTAGAAAGGAGAGAACTGCCTCACTCTCCCTTGTTTTCATTCTCCTCATGGAAACAGAGTGAGGATTCTGTCTTGTTTAAACAGGCTTCAGGGACTCGCTGCCGATTTTGTGCAGAGCAGATCTTTTTATATGTGGTAATGTCTTGTATTTCTGGGTTTATGTTCCCCAAAAGCATGTACACATTTTGGATAGATATGCATGTGCGTTATTCTTGAGAAACAAAGAGGAGATGGGACATAGCACCGCTATTACTGCCGGTCATAAAAATCATCATCAGCTGTGAGTGTGTATTACGTGCTACACACATTGAGCTGTTTCACCCCCACCCAACCCTCTGAGTTCCTCAACGTAACTCACATGTGTCAGACACACACAGTGGATCTGGCACTATTCAAAGCCTTCTACCTGATTCATCTCATTTAATCCTCACGGCTCATCAGTGAGGCAGGTTCCATTCTGCCTCCATTATTAAGAAGGAAACTGGGCACAGAGAGGTAAAGTGGCTGCCCAAAGTCGCAGGGCTGGCAAATGGTGGGGTCTCAGAGGGGTTCCTGAGGCAGGTGCTGTTATCCCACAGTGTACTGTTGGCCCAGAAGGGGTCATCCAGGCTGTATGGGAAGTCACAGCACAGGTGCAAACCCAAAGCAGTGTGACTTTAGAACCCCTGATCTTAACCCACACATGCTGTGTGATGTCAGGTCAGAGCCCCAGGCCTCTGGGCTCCTAAGCCAGATGTCTAACTCTCTAGAAAATACCAAGTAAGATTGTGCACCCCAGACCCCAAAGCCACCGCTAGAACTGAAGCCTCCTGACACCCACAGCATCTCTGCTGGCCACACGGAGCACCCTGCCTCTTGTGTGCAGCGTCCTCGCCCACCTGCCTTTGAACTCAGCAGCCGGTCATGCTTTCCAAGGCACAAGGCAACTCAGACGCCAGCTTGCAGCAGAGACTCCCAGTTCACCACTCATACACAACCTGCCTCCCCAAAATCCATGCTGGTCAATGCCCTCAGCTTTACCAAAGTGAGGGTGCCCTGCCCTGTGGCTCGGTGGCTCCAGGGCTCACACACACTCCCATACGAAGGGGCGTCTCCAGCGTCTGTCAGGAAAGTGTTCCTGTTGTCTCAGGGCTGCTATGGCGTTCTCTCTCATGTGAATATGCACCCAGCCTCACCACGTGGTTCCTGGTCTGTGAGAGAGTTGGGGGCGAGGGCAGGGTGAGCAGGGACAGGCAGGGACAGGCAGGGGCAGCTGGAGGAGCAGGGAGGGCTGTGTGTGGGAGGGGACCAGGATCCCGGCCCCCAGCCTCAGCCTCGCCTGTGGGGCGCTGGAGACAGAGGTGGCTGAGCTGCCCCAGCAGGCCCCGGGTGCCAGTCTCCCTTCAGCCCCCAGGCAGGATGCCAGGCTGGGTGGAGGAGGCACCGTGGGCTTCACATGGACTTCCAGGCTCACTTCCTTCTCCACCAGCTGCTGTCTTGAGAATGTGTGTTTGTCTGAGGCCGAACAGGGTGAGATTCCTACGCATTTACCTGTCAGAGGGCCAGTGGGGCCAGAACCCTCCTGCAGAGGCTCACCCCGGTGCTCCCAGTCTCCCCGAGTTCCTGGCTGGGCAGGGCAGTGTGCTGATTCCACCGTGTTTGTTTGTGGGTGGTGAAAGAAGACTCCCACCACGGTGGGGTCAGAACCCCCAGGTGTGAGTCGCCCGCCCGCCCTGCCTGCAGAGGGAGAGCTCCGCTCCGGGAGAGTCTCCACCGGACGCTGTCAGCTCCGCTCCGGGAGAGTCTCCACCGGACGCTGTCAGCGGTGCGGGGCTGGGATTTTTTTCCTGTGAGATTCCAGAAGACAGAACAAGAGCCAGTTGGTGAAAGATTCAGGAAGACAGATATTGACTCATTAAAAGGAGTCACGTTCTCACATTGAAATTGGAATCGCTTCCGCAGGAAATGGTGAGAAATCTGCCACTCAAGTGTTCGGGCAGAGCCGGGGGCTGCCAGCCTGGGAGCTGAGGATGTGGAGGGACGCCTGCCACAGGGGTGGGCTGCTCTGAAGATCAGGAGGCCCCTCTGCACAGAGGCCCAGCTTCCAGACTGCAGTCCCCACAGCGCCTGGGCTAAGTGAGGCAGCCGCACACCTCACTCCTGACCCGTCAGTGAGCTGGGAAGCATCTACCTGGAGAACTGCCAAGGCCGCAGAGAGGCCTAACTGGAGCCCTGGTCTCAGGGAGGGCACAGTGCAGCTGGGAGGGGTGGCAGCTCGCAGGAGAAAGCTAGGTGGTGGTGGCAGCAGGGGCTATGAGCCACTTGGCCCCCTGCAAGATGAAAACTACCCCCAAACAGGTGGTGGTGCTGGGGCTGAGGGCAAGGGGAGGCGGGTGGGAGGTGTCTCCAGAATCAGCCAAGAGCACGGGGTCTGCCCTGGGAGCTGGAGGGGCATCAGCAAGAAGGGCAAGAAAGGCAGGCCCAGGGCGTGGCTGGCTGAGGGCGCTGGCACGAACGTCTGAACCCAGCAGCGACTGGGGGGCCCCCAGGTAAGAGATCTGCCATCCCAGCTGTGGCTTTCACGATAGGGATTCAGGGCTCACCCCTGGCCGAATGCAGTTCTTGGACCTGAGAGAGCTGAAGCTCCACGGCCTGTCTCGTGGGAAGGAAAGCAATGGTGCGGACGGCCTCCTCCCCGTCTCCAGCTCGGGCGCTTCACCGGCCTCTGGGGCTTACTGTTCTCTGCCTTGGACTACAATTATCTGAGCAAGCATCTGACCTCTTGAATTAGACTGCGGGTTCCTCACGAGCAAAGTCCACCTTTCACCTGCTCCTTCCCACCCGCCCTGGCCGCACTCACACTCACACGTGCACACTCACACTCACACGTGCAAACCCACACCCACACGTGCACACTCACACCCACACGTGCACACCCACACTCACACGTGCACACCCACACCCACACGTGCACACCCACACTCACACGTGCACACTCACACCCACACGTGTACACTCACACTCACACACACCCACACGTGCACACCCACACCCACAGTGCACACCCACACGCACACCCACACTCACACCCACACCCACACGTGCACACCCACACCCACACGTGCACACCCACACCCACACGTGCACACTCACACTCACACGTGCACACTCACACCCACACGTGCACACTCACACTCACACACACCCACACGTGCACACCCACACCCACACGTGCACACTCACACCCACACGTGCACACTCACACCCACACGTGTACACTCACACACACACCCACACGTGCACACCCACACCCACACGTGCACACCCACACTCACACGTGCACACTCACACCCACACGTGTACACTCACACACACACGCACACGTGCACACCCACACCCACACGTGCACACCCACACTCACACCCACACCCACACGTGCACACCCACACCCACACACACACTCACACCCCCACACACACGTGCACACTCACACCCACACGTGCACACCCACACTCACACGTGCACACCCACACTCACACGTGCACACTCACACGTGCACACCCACACGTGCACACTCACACTCACACGTGCACACCCACACGTGCACACTCACACCCACACTCACACTCACACGTGCACACCCACACTCACACTCACACGTGCACACTCACACCCACACGTGCACACTCACACCCACACGTGCACACCCACACCCACACGTGCACACCCACACGTGCACACTCACACGTGCACACTCACACTCACACACCCACACGTGCACACCCACACACCCACACGTGCACACTCACACCCACACGTGCACACTCACACCCACACTCACACGTGCACACCCACACTCACACGTGCACACTCACACGTGCACACTCACACTCACACTCATACCTACACGTGCACACCCGCACACCCACACGTGCACACTCACACCCACACGTGCACACTCACACCCACACGTGCACACTCACACACACCCACACACACCCACACACAATTCGTTGATCGACTGCTGCATATAAATAAAGTGACATGTTTTCCTAGGAACATTTGTCAGAGCTGAGGAGTGTGAGCCTAAGCCCTTAAAAGCTGGCCGGTGGCTGGCCGAGCGGGTGAAACCCCACGTCCACATTACAGAAAGCGTGGGCTCAGGACCATGAGTATTTCTGAGAAGAGGAAAGCTAAAGGAAGCTGCCAGACAGGACTGAACACCTACAGGGAGACTGGTGAATGGCAGCTGCCTCTTAGGCCTTCACCCTGCCCTACACAACCACTTTTCATGCACTTCCCACACCAGTGCAGCACGTGCACCTCCCAGCGTGTTCTCCCGACCTCACCCACAGGCCTCCTCATGCCTGGAGGGGCAGAGGCAGCATATCTGGTCCCTGTGGGGGACCTGGCAGGTCCCATCCCCTGTGCCCCATTCCCTGTCCCTTCACCCTCTGGGACCCACTGCTGATGAGCCTCTTGGCTCCCCGGTGGTCAAGCTCTACTCTTCCCTCCCAAAACAGCTGACGTGGCCTCACTCTTCTTTCAGAGAGAACCTTCCCCCCCCCCCGCCCCATAGAACACCAAGGGCCAGAACGGTCATGTCACATCTCAGTGGCAGCAAAGTCAAAAATAGGATCCTGGTCTCCACCTCGCACTTCAGCTGGACTAGCTTGTGAATGGTGTCTTGGGCTCCGGGCCCTCCAACGGCATCCGGAGAAGAGTCTGCTTCTCAGAACGGTGGGGAGGCAGCAAGGAAAGAGCAGTCCACACAGCCCAGGCTGTTCCACAGTCCTGCTTAGGGGGCCCACGGTCTACACAGGCCTGGACCGTCAGCTTTGCAGATCTGTAGGAAACCAGCTAGACGCCTGAGGGCAGGAGTTAATTGTACTTCTCTGTGCACAGGTCAGTTGAGTACTCTGTGTTCATTTGCAGGGGAGAGAAGGCAGAACAAAGAGAGAGAAGAAAGGAGGAAGACAGGCCGAGGGTGCCCTTCATTCTTCCACTCATCCTTCCACTGGTTTTTGGATACCATGGCTTGAGTTCGTTCCCGGTTTAGCCCCAGTTAACTGTCCCCGGCCTCTCTGAGCCTCACCGTCCTCATCTGGGAAGAAGAGATGGAGACCCTGTCTCTCAGGACAACACGCGAAGGCGGTTAGCACGCTGGGCAGCGATGCTCTGACATCAGGGAGTTTTTGGAACAGCTCCTCGGTTCCGCCAGGCTACACGCTCATCAGCAAAGTATTACAAGGCCTGCGTGTGCAAACCACGGCCAACGCAGTGTCACCAGCTTCCGATTCTGAGGATCTGTTGGGCGAGAAAGGGGCATCTCCAGGGAGTTTTAGCTTGTGTTTCTCTTCATCTCAGTAAAGACGAACATCTCTTCACACTTAAGAGCTGTTTGTATTTCCTTTACTAGGAATTGTCTCTGTGAACCTTTGCCTATTTTTATTTTGAATTTTTGGTCTTGTTTTGTAGGAGCTCTTTACGTGTTAAAGAAATTGACCTCATTCTGTGATCACAGTTCCAAACCTGTTTCCCAGTTTGTCGTTTATTATTTGGTTTTGCTTATGGGTGGATATTGTCCTGCAGAATTTTTTAGGTAGTCAAACTTATCAAGCCTTTACTTTATGATTTCTGAGGTTTCTTTGTTTATTTGTTTGTTCACTGTCATAGGTCTTTACTACCCTGAGACTATAAATAACTCTCCTATGTTTTAATTTTTCTAGTAATATATCTTTGTGGTTTTTTGACCTTTAAATCTTTGATTCATTTGGACTATATCTCAGTTGGAGATCCCCATTACTAGCCTGGTTATGGGCCAGTAATTTTCTCAGATCACTGCTTTATGGTCCTAACACTGCTCATCGAATAACCCATCTTCTCCCCACTATTTAAGAACATCTGAGAAAGATTCATCATTCAACTTTCAGTTTCCTCCTGCAACTGGTTCTATTTTCGGACTCTATATTCTGTTCTCCTGACCGGATTCCCTATCCATGCACCAGCACCACACTGCTTTATTTATTATAGCTTAAAATATTACAGCTATAGCTCTCATCACCCGCTAATACACCTCTGTTTTGGAATTTCTTGAACAATTCTTACTTGCTCATTTTTCTATGTGAATTTTAGCAACAGCTTGACTAAATCCAAAACATGCTATTTCTGTATATATTTGGAAATCAAATTAAATTTATAGATTAATGAGAGAATTGATGCGTTAATATTGAGGCTTACAGTCTGTGTCAGTTAGGTTTGTTCAACAGCTAATAGGCTTAAGTGCATTGGCTCAGCCACATATGGGTTTAAGGAGGAGCAGGCTGGAGGCTGGCTTGGCAGCTCAGTGGAACCATCAGGGAGCTCAATAGCTCCCGTCTTTCTTCTCTGCCATCCTCAAGCTGGCTTGCATCATCAAGGTCTTCCAAGCTGAAGGTCCTGTGATCACCACTGTCTGCCGTCAGTATGTCCCCCCAGTTGCAGGAAGGAGGACAGGGAAAGGCAAGTGGATCATTGCCAACTGTCACCTCCCTACTCTTACTGAGTTTTCATGGAAGTCCACTCAACAAGTGTCATCAGCTTGTCCAGGCGTAGCCTTTCCAGAGAGCTAGAAAATGTAGTCTTTCTATCTGTGCACATTGCCATCCTAAATAAATTTAGATTTCTATTACTAAGGAGAAAGGAGAAAATTGGAGACGCAGCCTGCAGACTCCACTGCCCTATCTTGGATGAGGAGCCAGTCCTATCACCCAAGTCCCTGCCCTCCTGAGCTCCCTCTCATGCGGGTCTCATCACTGCTGCAACCCTAAAACTGCTCTTGTCAAGGACAGCAAAAACCACCATCTTTGTAAATCCAGTGCTCAATCGTCAATCTTTATCACATGCAGCCATTCAGCAACAACTGGCCGGTAGCTTACTCTCTCTTTTCAAAATCCTTTCTTGGTTGGACCGTAGAGCACACGCCTTGATTTCTTTCTGTCTAGCTGGGTGCCCTGCCCACGGCCCTTTGCTCAGACCTTTCCCAGCTGCTGTGCGTATTCATCCCTTATGAGCGCATGTGGCCGGTGACTGTGGAGATGTGAAAGGCACACACACACATACTGACGCCTCTCAAATTTACATTTAAGTCCAGTCCTGCACACCTATTTAGAGTGGCTGAAGCCTTTTAAATGGGTGCTCCAGGTGCTGGAAAGGACACAGAACAGCTAAAACGTTCACACACTGCTGATGAGAACGCAAAATGCAGCAACCTCTTTGGAAACAGCTTGTCAGTTTCTTATAAAGTGAAACACACATTTACCCTGTGGCCCAGAAATCTCATGCCTTGTTATTTACTCAACAGAAATTAAGGCATGTGTCTACATAAAATCCATGTCTGTTTATAGCAGCTTTATTCATAATTGCCAAAAATCTCAAACGTACATCAACAGGTGAATGATAGACAAATTGCAATATATCCATACAACAAAATACTACTCAGCGGAAAAAGAAATAAACTCCTGATGCCTGAGTCATGGATTAATGTCAAATGCATCACACTAAATAAAAGAAGCTAGACTCAGAAGACCCCATACCATGGGATTTCGTGCATCTGATTCCATTCACGTGACAGTCTGGAAAAGATAGAACTACTGGAACATAAAGCAGACAGCCGTTTCCAGGGGCCGGGGCTGCGGAATGGGGCATGACCCTCAAGGGACACAAGCAAACGTTTCGATGGTGGAAATATTCTACATCGTGACCCTGGTGGTGGTTAAATGCCTACACGTATTTGGCAAACCTCAGGCCTGCACACTTAAAAGGGGAAAGTTTACTATGTAAAGTGTACATTAATAACCCTGGCTCTCGAAATTTTGCCCATCTGCTTCCCTGCACTCTGCACTTGGGGAAAAATGTGAAATGGAGAGTCTGTCATTTCAGTAACTGATGTCCTTGTCCCTGGAGTGCCTTTGGGAAAGATGGAGAGTGGCAGCCTCCTGTTCTCTGCTCCTTTCCAGCTTCTAATTTTCGTCCACAATCTGGCGGCCCTCTCTCCTCTGATCTGACCAGGTCCGACCGTGGGCCTGGCTGCACACCCTCCATCGCAGCACCCGTCCTCGCTGCTCCAGGCTTGTTCCCCGTGTTGGCTTTTGGGCGGCTGTGTCACCTGGTCCTCACAGGGCTCGTGTTGGCTTGTGTTGCCTTTTTCAAAACATAAATAAGATCACATTTGTTACATGTTCACAGTCACCCAGGCACAGGTGGCATGAGGTCCGACTCCTTCTACAGCCTGGCAGGAGCTGGCCTGCCCCCTTCCCACCCTTGCTCCTCCAGGCCCGGGGCCATTGTGCCGCTCTACAAGCCCAGGCCAGTCCCTCTGCAAGGCCCGTGCGCCGGCTCAGCCTCTGGGTGCAGGTGCAGCTCAGGGGCGCACTTGTCCAGTTCCCAAAGCTAACGTCATCTCCGCAAGGCTGTCACAGCAGCTGCTCTTGATTTCCTACTTTGTTTTAATTTGTTTTAATTTTGCTTAATCTTATAGTTGACTTGGAGTCCATCATCTGGTGTCACGGCCTCTCTTCCCTGACAGTACGTAGGCCACTCACAGCAGGCGCTGGTGATTGCACGAACGCCCGTGCAGCCTCAAGAAGCTCTATTGTTTTTGCCCACTCTGCAAGACTGTGCTTCTGAATGGACTCTCCAAGGCCCTCGTTGTTCAGCCTTCCTCAGGATGACGCACCTCCCAAGGAGGCTTCTTCTTCCTCTACTTCCTCCTCCCTCACAATCACATGTGGCAGATACCCATGAAAGGAGACAGCCCCAGCTCCCTTTCCCCGCCCCACCCACACCCAAATGCCCTCACAACATGCTCCTGTGCACGTAGCCCGAGAGCTGAGCCACAGACACGGGGCACCTTGGGCACAGCCTGCTAAGGTGCCAGCATCCCACCAAGCCCGCTCTATCCCCCCAAAACTCGCCTCCACGTCTTCACCCGGGGGTCAACCTTCAGGGGATTTGGAGGTAAACGGCACCAGGCTAAGGAGCAAGTCGTTGTGCAGAAAACCAGCCTCCTCCCCAGGTCTGTTTCTCCCACCGCGTGACTGACAGGCAGCAAAGCTTCCGTGGCACCCAAGGGTTCAGTCCCAGGACTCAGCCAGAGCTTCCCTTTCTCCAGGGAGGGGAGGACGCAGGGTCTGCAGAAGCAACTGCTCAGTTTTCTGAGACCGGGACTCCTCAGTGGGATCAGTGGCTGAGTCCCGCAGCCTCGAGGGTCCCGCAGCCTCCAGAGTCCCGCAGCCTCGAGGGTCCCGCAGCCTCCAGAGTCCCGCAGCCTCGAGGGTCCCGCAGCCTCCAGAGTCCCGCAGCCTCAAGGGTCCCGCAGCCTCGAGGATCCCGCAGCTTCGAGAGGGGCATCCCAATGCCCTGGCAGGAAGGCAGGCTCTGGCCAGTGTGCAGGCCTTTGCGGGGATCCCTGAGACAGGACAGGACCTACGTCACTTGTTCATTTATTCACTCCTTTATTAATTTACTCACAGCAAATATTCATCTATAACACGTATTTATTTACCACCTACTATTGCCAGTTTCATGACAGAGTGAAGAGAAGAAAAAACAAAATATCAAGCATCCAAAAAACACAGCCAACCTGTGCAGCCCCGGATGGTGTATCCTCCTAGAAGCAGCAGGGACCAGTATCCCACACAGCCCAACCCTCCAGCGTCCAGCTGAAGACAGAACCGCGCCTGCTCCAGGGCAGGCCCTCTGCCTGAGCCTGGATGTGAAAACTCTTAGGCCCCCTTCCCTATTTATGAAGCTGAGGCGAGGCCGCACTGGGCAGTGAGGAGGCACCCATGGTAACAGCCACAGGGGCTGGACAGGCCTCTCTGCCTCCCCATCCTGGTCCCTTCACCTGGCGAGGCAGCAGCTGCCCTGCCTGTTCCTGAGTCCGACGTGGGAGCCCTGCCTGCAACTCCCTGTGCATCCACAGGTGTGGGCTGGACGGTGAATGGGGCAGGGATTTCTGGTGGTGTGGCTCTCCACAGTCTCATGCCTGGTCTTCTCCCTCTCTCTCCATCCACGTGCCGGCCCGGGCCCTGGAGTGATGGGTCAGCAGGTGTCCGACGTCGTGCTGTTCATTTAATGCACTGAATAAAACATTGCTCACAGATTAACTGAGCAGTTTTAAGTGAACAACCATTTTCATCTGTTTTAAATTTTCATGGGTACTTTTCTGAAGAACAAGTACATTGTTAATAATTGAGGGGAATGAGACCTTGTTAATCGCTCTGTATTTTAATAAGAGCCTACTGTGCCCTGGCCTTTTATATTTAAAACAGCTTCATTTTTTCCCTAAAGTTGTTTTCTTTGAGGAGAGTCCTGGTGGAGCAGGTGGGGTGGGGTCATTTGAGTCTGGAAAGCACATTGGGAAGTAATTTTTGGGTTTCAGGAGGAAATCGGGGAGGACGTGGGATCAGGACCCATGAGGGAGGTTCAAGCACACCCGGCACCAGCAGGACCCCAGGCAGGGTTTCTGAGGGAGAAGAGTCCCCACGGTCCAATCAGCAGAAATGGAGAGACGAGAAGGGGTGACACACGGGGGAGAGAGAGGGAAGGAGGCCCATGCGGTGAGACCCTCCCTCTCCCACCTCAGCACCGTGAGGGGCCCTGCTGTGCTTGGAAGCTCTGATGCACCCCCAAATAAGCACCCCCAGAGCCAGAGCTATGCCCTGCCCGACACCCCACCCCATCCATGCAGACCTTGCTGAAGCCTCACACAGCCCTTCAGCACTGGCATCACTGGCATTTTACAGCTGTGGACTAGAACGAGGCCCAGGCAGTGAAGCCACTTAGGATTCTACATTTAATGTGGAGCACAGGTCTGCACGGGTTTAAAATGTTTCCTTTAACTACCGAGCAGTGCTGGGAAGATGACCTGCCAAAACCTGCCTGGATAGGAAGAGTCCTGTTTCCAGGGTCTGGCTCTCCCCAGGCACGAACCTCCTAAGTCCCTCCTAGGCGCTGGAGACATTGGAGCCCCACCTCCTGCCTCTGGCCCCGCCCTGTGCAGCTCCATCAGTTCCCTGCCTTCTGCATCCCTGCCCAGCCCATGCCCCTGGACCTGGCCCCCACCCTTCAGAGGCCTGGCCGTGCTCCTCCACACTCAGCCAGGTGATGAGACTCTGGCTGGCATGCAGTGCCAGGAGGCACCCTGAGGCCATCGGATTTGGGGTGAGATGGTGGTAGTCAAGACGGAAAGGGAATGGTTTGGACAGCACACCTTCAGGCTGCATTGAAAGCCACTCAAGTGAGCGATTACATGCAACAAGCTACTAGAACACGCTGAGAGGGGAGCATAGGGCAGCCCCACACCAAAGTCTTACTTGCTGGAAAAACCAGCTCTTCACATTCACGGGCAGGAAAGCAGCCACACTGTCTGCTGGACAAGGTTAGCTGGAACCTGCCTGGCCTGGGGAAGAATAAGAGCAGAGAAGAGCAGTGCTTCCGAGGGCAGGCAGAGCTTAAGCCTGTCTAGGCTAGGGTGTGCGGTGACGCCCTAACACTCCAGAGCAGAAAAGCAATGCAAAGGCTTTCACGGGCCTCACTCAAGCGCACGTGTGTTATGCATCATCTGTGGAAAGGGAAACCTCTGGACAGCACGTTTCCAGGATGCCAAAAAGCTCTCCTCTCAAGCTGCCCCAAATTTCTCCCCATTAAAACTGCCCAAAATGTCTAGAATTTCATCATGAAGGACTGAACGGCAAAGCATCACCAGCAAAAGAAACCCCCACAGCGAGACTACCTTCCACTCCTCCGCCTTGCCCAGGGCATGGCCCTCCCTGTGTGACCTTCTGTCCCCTCCTCCATCTGCTTAGGAAAGCAAAAGATCTAACAACTAGAACATAAATGCGTCTCTCAAACATCTCTAAAATAAATGCAATTGCAGCCCACACAAAATCCAGAAGAATGTACAAGCCGTCAGCACTGGATACCAGCTTGGTGACTGAATCACTTCAAGCATCAGAGCTTTACTTCTGGCATTTATGTAATTATGGAAAAAGAGTGTGGGTCTCTGTCTGGGCCCTGAGCTGCATTCCTCATTCCATCAGGTCAGGCCACCTGTGAGAATAAGGACTTGCAAATCCACCCTGCTCTTAGCACAGCCGAGTGTGCATTCGGCACCGAGGAATTACTCACGTTATTCCGACGACTGTCTCTTCGCATAACACTCTAAACTTTACTAGCTGCTTTGCACCCACCACCATGTGTAGTAGGTCAAGCTGGCAGGCTCAGCCTCACTTCATAGAGACCAAGGATTCAGTGGCTGCTCCTTGGCTGGGTCCTGGGCAAGCCTCATTCACCTGCCTCTCTGGCAACACTCCACATCCACAGGTGGAAAGAGGCCACTCTCCTCCGCACTTGCCCGTGTCTGCAGTCTCCTCCGCACTTGCCCGTGTCTGCAGTCTCCTCCGCACTTGCCCATGTCTGCAGTCTCCTCCGCACTTGCCCGTGTCTAGCTGCTCTTCCTGTGTCTCATCTCATGGGAAGGAGTTTCTGCCACCCCTCCTGTTATGTGTGAATTCTGTCCCGCAAAAATTCGTATGTTGAAGTCTTGACCACTAATGCCTCAAAATGTGACTTTATTGAAGACAGGACCTTAAAGAGGCCACGAAGGCAACAGGAGGTCGTTGGAGCAGCCCCCATCCAGGATGATTGGCATCCTCCTAATAAGAGTAGCCTGGGACACAGACACACAGAAGGAGGGTCTTGTGAGGACACAGGGGGAAGACAGACACATAGTCACGTGCAAGCCAAGAGGAGAGGAAGCCTCAGAAGAACAAACTTCAGACAGCTTGATCTCGGACTTCCAGCCTCAGGAGCTCCTTACACAATTCTGAGAGCTGAGCTGCCCAGCCCCTGGGAGGTTCATCGTAGGGCACCCTGAGCCAACCTGAGAAACCTCTGGCTTCCACACTGAGTGCAAACTAAGCCCCTGCCACCCTCCACAGGTTCCAAGCCACCGACACTCACCGGCAGCCCACCACGTCCCCAGCAGCTCTCTCTTCCTCTTCACCACCTCCTCTCCCCCTCCGCCAAGATCAAGCTTTCCAATCATGTCTTTAATGCCTCCAAGAGGCCTCCTCTGACTACTGATTTTGGAGCTCCTTCACCCAACCTTATACATTTTCATGCCTGTACACGTGTGTATGTGTGTGTGCATGTGTGTGCATGTGTGTGTGAGTGTATGTGTGTGGTTGTTTGCATGTGTGTGGGGGGGGGTTATGTACTTAGGTATCTCTTTGACCCCTATTTGTAAGATACAATCCATAAGGGCAGGGGTCATGTCCAGACTCATGGAAGGTCAAGGTTCAATAGCACTTTCGGGACTGTTTAGTCTACGATCATGATTTTACAAACGAGAAAACTAAGGTGACAGCCTGAGGTCATATCACTGGTTGAGGCAGGGTGAGGGTGATGGCCAGACTTTGAGTGGTCCCACAGGCCACTCATCAGCTATTTCAGGGACCCGAGAGTTCCATGCATGGCTGTGTCCTGGGGCCCATAAACAGAGTCTCCAGGACATCCTCAGACATTGCGTCCTGCTCTCTCTTTCCAAACCCTCAGATTCATATGTCGTGCACATCCAGCCTTCTTTTCTGCAGCCCTTTATAGAGATGAGGTGTGTGCAAGAGCCAGCATTGGTGTGCACAGGCACACACGGGAGTACCAGCAGACACGAGTTTCCTCCCCGGGACACGGATGCCCCTCAGAGGTGTACATGCACGAATACATGAAAACTCACAGAAACGTGCCTCACATTTGACAGTTTACATGTAACCTTTAACTGCTCAATTCATATCCGCCTCCCCTGTTGGACTCGACAGTCCATAAGAGCACAAAAAGCATCGAGTTTGCAGTCCCTGAGTACCCTGCAGGGCCTGGTGCATAGCAGACCTTCAATAACAGGTCTTCGATAAACCTGAGTTGAGTCGAGTACATACAGAGGCACATGAGCAGACACACAGGAGAGTGCATGTGAGCACGGGTGTCTTGTGGGACACACACATGTGCACATGTGGGCATGTGCACCCACTCTCACATGTGGACACCCACGCTGCACATGGGAGGCATGGGGGCACATGCGCCAGTGGCACCTTCCTCTTCACCGGTGGAGGGCAGAGGGGAAGCTCCTGCAGAGCCCCCAGGCCACCATGGGCTGCTCCCAAAGCGTGTTCAGGCAGGGCCTACTGTTTTTCTCCATCCGCAGGCTGGGGTGAGCTACACAGATCATCTGTAGGGGAGCTGAGCCCCACTGGGAACTAACGGCAGTGACCTGATGGCGTCAGCGGCGGCAATGACAAAATTGTGTCCAGTTGAAGGCCTGGCCTCAACCAACACCAGGCACCCCACCCCATGGGACTGTGGAGCTCTCCAGAGGCCCCACACCTCCTGGAATGAAGTCCACAGTGGCATTAAACTGCCTGGGCTCAGAGCCCAGTCCAGGAGCCAGAGACTGAGCAAAGCACCACGGGCTGCCTCTGCCTTCCCCCAAGACGCCCTGCTGCTATGGAGGTGAGCCAGGAGGCAGCTTCAGTGACAGAACCTGGCACCCAGTCAGCCCACTCCAGCTTCAGCCGGAACATGGCTTCTTTGGGCTCTTCACTGCAGAGGGAGGGCTCTGCACACAACAAGGCTCTGGTTGGGACCGTGACACAGATCTGAGTGCTGAGTCTCCTGAGGCTATCACTCCTGCCCTGGGAGCGGGCACTGGGAGCCCCCATTCTGCCTAGGACTATGAGCCCCTCCCCAGGTAACAGAGCTCCCTCCTAGGTAAATGCAGAGGATGGACCCCTGGGAAAATGAAGGGAAGGAGAAAGAGCACCACAGAGGAGAGCTGCCTACCACCCAAAGTGTAGAGAACAAAAGCAAAGCACCATTCCAGTTAACACATGCCCCCACTACACACTGAGCCCCAGGGAGCCAGGCCTGTGCCCAGGGCTGGAGTGAGGATGCCACTGCCTTCATGTCTGCACTCCAGGAGCTCACAGTTTCTCCCCCTGAAGCCCATCCTCCACCCAGGCACCAAGGAACCCTTTTTTGGTCTCTAAAATCATAGTTTGTTACCCTCCTTCAAGCCTCCCAGTGGCTTCCCAATAAGATTCAAACTCATTTCCCGGTGGCCCAGCCTCCAAGGCCTGGCTCCTGCCCGCCTCTGTCATTTCTCTCATGTCTCCTTTCTGTCCCTGAGCAGGTTCACTTCCTCCTGGGCCTCAGCCCATCTGACTGGCATGTCCCTCTCCAGGAGCCCTGCCCTGGCATCCTGTGTAAACAGCCAGGCACACTCTGCCACTCAGTGTGGTTTCCTTCTTCATTCTTGTTTGTTTACTAAGTCAGCTGCCAAAACAAAACAATGGAGGGCTTCAATCACACGCCGGGTGCCCCTCTGAGATGGGGCTTCAATCACACGCCGGGTGCCCCTCTGAGATGGGGCTTCAATCACACGCCGGGTGCCCCTCTGAGATGAAGCTTCCAGAGGAAGGATCAGGCAGCAACATTTGCTGTTCTGCAATGTTTTCTGTTCTGCAGCCTCTACTTGTGATACCCAGGCAGACAGGGTTTGGAGTGGACCTCCAGCAAACTCCAACAGACCTGCAGCTGAGGGTCCTGACTGTTAGAAGGAAAACTAACAAACAGAAAGGACATCCACACCAAAACCCCATCTGTACATCACCATCACCAAAGACCAGAGGTTGATAAAACCACAAAGATGGAGAGAAACCAAAGCAGAAAAGCTGAAAATTCTAAAAATCAGAGCGCCTCTTCTCCTCCAAAGGAAGGCAGCTCCTCGCCAGCAACCGAACAAAGATGGATGGAGAATGACTGACGAGTTGAGAGAAGGCTTAAAATGATCAAACTTCTCTGAGCTAAAGAAGGATTTTCGAACCCATCACAAAGAAGCTAAAAACCTTGAAAAAAGATTAGACGAATGGCTAACTAGAATAACCTGTGTAGAGAAGACCTTAAATGACCTGATGGAGCTGAAAACCATGGCACGAGAACTACGTGATGCAGGCACGAGCTTCAGTAGCCAATTCGATCAAGTGGAAGAAAGGGTATCAGTGATTGAAGATCAAATGAATGAAATGAAGCAAGAAGTTTAGAGAAAAAAGAGTAAGAAGAAATGAACAAAACCTCCAAGAAATATGAGACTATGTGAAAAGATCAAATCTACGTCTGATTGGTGTACCTGAAAGTGATGGGGAGAATGGAACCAAGTTGGAAAACACTTTGCAGGATATTATCCAGGAGAACTTCCCCAACCTAGTAAGGCAGGCCAACATTCAAATTCAGGAAATACAGAGAACACCAACAACGATACTCCTCGAGAAGAGCTACTCCAAGACACATAATTGTCAGATTTACCAAAGTAGAAATGAAGGAAAAAATGTTAAGGGTAGCCAGAGAGAAAGGTCGGGTTACCCACAAAGGGAAGCCCATCAGACTAACAGCAGATCTCTCGGCAGAAACCCTACAAGCCAAAAGAGTGTGGAGGCCAATATTCAACATTCTTAAAGGAAATAATTTTCAACCCAGAATTTCATATCCAGCCAAACTAAGCTTCATAAGTGAGGGACAAATAAAATCCTTTACAGACAAGCAAATGCTGAGAGATTTTGTCACCAACAGGCCTGCCTTACAAGAGCTCCTGAAGGAAGCACTAAACATGGAAAGGAAAAATCATTACCAGTCACTGCAAAAACATGCCAAATTGTAAAGGCCATCGAGGCTAGGAAGAAACTGCATCAACTAAAGAGCAAAATAACCAGTTAATATCATAATGACAGGATCAAATTCACACATAACAATATTAACCTTAAATGTAAATGGGCTAAATGCTCCAATTAAAAGACACAGACTGGCAAATTGGATAAAGAGTCAAGACCCGTCAGTCTGCTGTATTCAGGAGACTCATCTCATATGCAGAGACATACATACGCTCAAAATAAAGGGATGGCGGAAGATCTACCAAGCAAATGGAAAACAAAAAAAGGCAGGGGTTGCAATCCTAGTCTCTGATAAAACAGACTTTAAACCAACAAAGGTCAGAAGAGACAAAGAGGAAGGCCATTACATAATGGTAAAGGGATCAATTCAACAAGAAGAGCTAACTATTCTAAATATATATGCACCCAATACAGGAGCACCCAGATTCATAAAGCAAGTCCTTAGAGACCTACAAAAAGACTTAGACTCCCACACAATAATACTGGGAGACTTTAACACCCCACTGTCAACATTAGACAGATCCATGAGAAAGTTAACAAGGATATCCAGGAACTGAACTCAGCTCTGGACCAAGAGGACCCAATAGACATCTGCAGAACTCTCCACCCCAAATCAACAGAATATACATCCTTCTCAGCACCACATCGCACTTATTCCAAAATTGACCACATAGTTGGAAGTAAAGCACTCCACAGCAAATGTAAAAGAACAGAAATTATAACAAACTGTCTCTCAGATCACAATGCAATCAAACTAGAACTCAGGACTAAGAAACTCAATCAAAACTGCTCAACTACATGGAAACTGAACAACCTGCTCCTGAATGACTACCTTCATTTCATAATGAAATGAAGGCAGAAGTAAAGATGTTCTTGAAACCAATGAGAACAGAGACACAACATACCACAATCTCTGGGACATATTTAAAGCAGTGTGTAGAGGGAAATTTATAGCACTAAATGCCCACAAGAGAAAGCTGGAAAGATCTAAAATTGACACCCTAACCATCACAATTAAAAGAACTAGAGAAGCAAGAGCAAACACATTCAAAAGCTAGCAGAAGGCAAGAAATAACTAAAATCAGAGCAGAACTGAAGGAGAAAGAGACACAAAAAAACCCTTCAAAAAATCAATGAATCCAGGAGCTGGTTTTTTGAAAAGATCAACAAAATTGATAGACTGCTAGCAAGACTAATAAAGAAGAAAAGAGAGAAGAATCAAATAGATGCAATAAAAAATGATACAGGGGATATCACCACCGACCCCACAGAAATACAAACTACCATCAGAGAATACTATAAACACCTCTACACAAATAAACTAGAAAATCTAGAAGAAATAGATAAATTCCTGGACACATACACCCTCCCAAGACTAAACCAGGAAGAAGTTGAATCTCTGAATAGACCAATAACAGGCTCTGAAATTGAGGCAATAATTAATAGCTTACCAACCAAAAGAAGTCCAGGACCAGACTGATTCACAGCCGAATTCTACCAGACATATGAGGAGGAGCTGGTACCATTCCTTCTGAAACTATTCCAATCAATAGAAAAAGAAGGAATCCTCCCTAACTCATTTTATGAGGCCAGCATCATCCTGATACCAAAGCCTGGCAGAGACACAACAAAAACAGAGAATTTTAGACCAATATCTCTGATGAACATCAATGCAAAAATCCTCAATAAAATACTAGCAAACCGAATCCAGCAGCACATCAAAAAGCTTATGCACCATGATTAAGTGGGCTTCATCCCTGGGATGCAAGGTTGGTTCAATATATGCAAATCAATAAACATAATCCAGCATATAAACAGAACCAAAGACAAAAACCACATGATTATCTCAATAGATGCAGAAAAAGCCTTTGACAAAATTCAATAGCCCTTCATGCTAAAAAGTCTTAATAAATTAATATTGATGGGATGTATCTCAAAATAATAAGAGATATTTATGACAAACCCACAGCCAATATCATACTGAATGGGCAAAAACTGGAAGCTTTCCCTTTGAAAACTGGCACAAGACAGGGATGCCCTCTCTCACCACTCCTATTCAACATAGTGTTGGAAGTTCTGGCCAGGGCAATCAGGCAGGAGAAAGAAATAAAGTGTATTAAATTAGGAAAAGGAGAAGTCAAATTGTCCCTGTTTGCAGATGACATGAGTGTGTATTTAGAAAACCCCATCATCTCAGCCCAAAATCTCCTTAAGCTAATAAGCAACTTCAGCAAAGTCTCAGGATACAAAATCAATGTGCAAAAATCACAAGCATTCCTATACACCAATAACAAACAGAGAGCCAAATCATGAGAGAACTCCCGTTCACAAATGATTCAAAGAGAATAAAATACCTAGGAATCCAACTTACAAGGGATGTGAAGGACCTCTTCAAGGAGAACTACAAACCACTGCTCGATGAAATAAAAGAGGACACAAACAAATGGAAGAACATTCCATGCTCATGGATAGGAAGAATCAATATCGTGAAAATGGCCATACTGCCCAAGGTAATTTATAGATTCAACGCCATCCCCATCAAGCTACCAATGACTTTCTTCACAGAATTGGAAAAAACTACTTTAAAGTTCATATGGAACCAAAAAAGAGCCTGTATTGCCAAGACAATCCTAAGCCAAAAGAACAAAGCTGGAGGCATCACACTACCTGACTTCAAACTATACTACAAGGCTACAGTAACCAAAACAGCATGGTACTGGTACCAAAACAGAGATATAGACCAATGGAACAGAACAGAGCCGTCAGAAATAATACCACACATCTACAGCCATCTGATCTTTGACAAACCTGACAAAAACAAGAAATGGGGAAAGGATTCCCTATTTAATAAATGGTACTGGGAAAACTGGCTAGCCATATGTAGAAAGCTGAAACTGGATCCCCTCCTTACACTTTATACAAAATTAATTCAAGATGGATTAAAGACTTAAATGTTAGACCTAAAACCATAAAAACCCTAGAAGAAAATCTAGGCAATACCAATCAGGACATAGGCATGGGCAAGGACTTCATGTCTAAAACACCAAAAGCAATGGCAACAAAAGCCAAAATAGACAAATGGGATCTAACTAAACTAAAGAGCTTCTGCACAGCAAAAGAAACTACCATCAGAGTGAACAGGCAACCTACCGAATGGGAGAAAATTTTTGCCACCTACTGACAAAGGGATAATATCCAGAATCTACAAAGAACTTAAACAAATGTACAAGAAAAAAATCAAACAACCCAATCAAAAAGTAGGCAAAGGATATGAACAGACAGTTCTCAAAAGAAGACATTTATGCAACCAACAGACACATGAAAAAATGCTCATCATCACTGGTCATCAGAGAAATGCAAATCAAAACCACAATGAGATGCCATCTAACACTAGTTAGAATGGCAATCATTAAAAAGTTGGGAAACAACAGGTGCTGGAGAGGATGTGGAGAAATAGAACACTTTTACACTGTTGGTGGGACTGTAAACTGGTTCAACCATTGTGGAAAACAGTGTGGCAATTCCTCAAGGATCTAGAACTAGAAATACCATTTACCCAGCCATCCCATTACTGGGTATGTATCCAAAGGATTATAAATCATGCTGCTATAAAGACACATGCACACATATGTTTATTGTGGCACTATTCACAATAGCAAAGACTTGGAACCAACCCAAATGTCCATCGATAATAGACTGGATTAAGAAAATGTGGCACACACATGGAATACTATGCAGCCATAAAAAAGGATAAGTTCATGTCCTTTGTGGGGACATGGATGCAGCTGGAAACCATCATTCTGAGCAAACTATCGCAAGAACAGAAAACCAAACACTGCATGTTCTCACTCATAGGTGGGAATTGAACAATGAGAACATCATGGGGTGGGGAGGGGGAGGAATAGCATTAGGAGATATACCTAATGTAAATGACGAGTTAATGGGTGCAGCACACCAACATGGCACATGTATACATATATAATGAAGCTGCACATTGTGCACATGTACCCTAGAACTTAAAGTACAATAATAAAATAATAATAACAATAACAAACAAAAATAAAAAACAAAAACAGAAAAAAAAAACCCAGGCATTTATTGCTCACAGTTCTGGAGGCTGGGACTTCAAGGGTGGTGCCTGGTGAGGGCTCCCTTCCTAGCCTGCACATGGCCATCTTCTCACTGTGTCCTCACATGGTCTTTCCTTCCCTGTGTGACACACTCAGCCCTGGTATCTCTTCTTCTTAAAAGAACACCAGCCTTATCCTATGAGAGCCCCACCCTATGACCTCCTCAAAGACCCTGTCTCTAAACACACTCACATTGGGGCTTTCACATGTAAACCGGAGGGGGCCACGATTCAGGCCGTAACAGTTACTCAGAGAATACTGATCCTGCACTCACTACGTGCTGGTCACTGTTCCACATGCTGCGACATCATAGTGAAGAGAATCGAAAAAGGCCCCCTTAGAGACCGCACTCTGATCAGGGAGAGACAGTACACAAAAACAGGTGTTGTGGACAGAAGCGTGTCTCCCAGAAGGCATACAGCAAAATCCGGTGCCCAGTGCCATGGTGTTTGGAAATGGGATCTTTGGGAGGCGATCGGGTCATCAGGGAGGAGCCCCCATGATGAGAAATAGGAGGAAACAGCGTCTCTCCGTCTGCCTGCAGCCGCCTGGGGACAAGTGAGGAGACAGCCACCTGCAAAGCAGGAAGGGCCCCCACACAGAGGATCCGCAGCCCTGGGCCTGCAGAACCATGGACAGGCAGATCTAGCCCTCCCTGCCCGAGGTGTGCTCCTCCAGCAGCCCAAGCGGACTAAGACAGCAGGAAACAGCAGATCACACGGTAGAGCAGTGAGGTCTTGGGAGGAACAGAGGAGACAGCAAGCAGAGACGGAGGGCCCAGGGCCAGAGAAAGGCTGCCTACCTCACACGGGGCTCTCAAGGGTGGGCAGGAGGGGATACCCACATACAGTTGGTATGGGAGGGTGGCAAGGTGGCAAGGAGTGGCGGTGTCAGAAGTTGTCTGAGGAGGAGTGGCTGTGTGACCTGAGGTTGTGAGGGGAGGGGCTGCTGTGTGACCTGAGTTGTCAGTTGAAGGGTTACTGTGTGACCTGAGGTTGTGAGGGGAGGGGTGGCTGTGTGACCTGAGTTGTCAGTTGAAGGGTTACTGTGTGACCTGAGGTTGTCAGGGGAGGGGCTGCTGTGTCACCTGAGGTTGTCAGGGGAGGGGTGGCTTTGTCACCAGAAGCTGTCAGAGGAGGGGTTGCCTTCATGTGGGGTTGTCATGGTGTGTGTTGCTATGTTGCCTAGGGCTGTTAGAGAGGGGAGGTCTAAGAAGAACTTTGCGGTTGTTAGCATCCTGCTCACAGTCATCCCAGCTCTAGCTCCGTCTCCGTGGGTGGTGGCTGCAGGCTTTTCCTGTGCAGGTGAAATCAGGGCTGGCCACGTGACTTACTGTGGCAGTGGACTGTGCGTGGAACGGACTGTGTCTCTCATCAAGTCAGCTCCATGAGACATACTTCAGGTGGCCGCCCCAGCCAGCTTTGCTGCCAGGACGAGGGACACATGGAGCTGAGCCCATAGCTGGCCAGAGTGGGACACATCATGTAAGGGTGAATATGGGGTGTGGTGATGGCAGTATAATGTCTCTGCCATCCTGAAAGGAAGGCGGGGTCTGTAGTGCAGAGGGAGGAGAAGGAGCTCCAGGCAGAAAGGACAGCAAGGGCCAAAACCACGGGGCAGAAACGTGCTGGGTGTGTCCAAGGGAAACACAAAGCCGTGTGGCTGGAGAGTAGTGGCCGAGGGTGCAGGACAGGGACAGCAGGCATGGCCTGGGGCCAGGATCTCCACTCTGAGAGACAGAGATGCTGCTGGAGGGTTTTGAGAAAAGACTTGCCACCTGCCATAGTTTAAAGGTCAGTGGAAAGACATAGGATTCAGCAGCACCAGCCAGGATACATTAGGAAGCACTTGGGTGAGGGTTACGGAGGCTCAGTCAGGGCGGCAGCAATGGAGGAAAAATTGGATTCTAGGAGCTTTTGAAGGTGACTCCGCTGGGATGTCTGGAAGTCGAATGAAAGACAAAAGGGACCAAAGGCAGCTCCTGTGCTTTGTCTGCTTTTTTTGTTTTTATTTTTGTTTTTGAGACGGGATCTCACTCTGTTGCCCAGGCTGGAGTGCAGTGGTGTGATCTCGGCTCACTGCAACCTCCACTTCCTGGGTTCAGGAGATTCTCCTGCCTCAGCCTCCAGAGTAGCTGGGACTACAGGCTTGTGCCACCAGGCCCGGCTAATTTTTGCATTTTTAGTAGAGACAGGATTTCGCCATGTTGGCCAGGCTGGTCTCGAACTCCTGACCTCGAGTTCCATCCATGTTGCTGCAAAAGGCATGATTTCAGTCTTTGCTATGCCTGAGTAGTATTCCACACTGTGTGAGTAGCACATTTTCTTTATCCAGTCTACCACTGATGGACACTTAGCTCAACTGCCCATCTTTCCTATGGTAAATGGTGCTGCAGTGAACATCCACATGCATATTCTATCTTTCTGATATAATGATTTCTTTTTCTTTGAGTGTATTCCCAGTAGGGGGATGGCTGGATGAAATGCTAGTTCTAGTTTCAATTCTTTAAAAAAAAAAATTCCACACAGTTTTCCATTCAGGTTATTTTTGGACTGAGCAACCAAGAGGGAGGGAGACCATCTCCTGATGGAGAAGCATCCCCTGGGTGTAGACCGGGAGGGGAGTGACCGTCTCCTGATGGAGAAGCATCCCCCGGGTGTAGACCGGGAGGGGAGTGACCGTCTCCTGATGGAGAAGCATCCCCCGGGTGTAGACCAGGAGGGGAGTGACCGTCTGATGGAGAAGCATCCCATGGGTGTAGACCGGGAAGGGAGTGACCGTCTGATGGAGAAGCATCCCCCGGGTGTAGACCAGGAGGGGAGTGACCGTCTGATGGAGAAGCATCCCATGGGTGTAGACCAGGAGGGGAGTGACCGTCTGATGGAGAAGCATCCCATGGGTGTAGACCAGGAGGGGAGTGACCGTCTGAGGGAGAAGCATCCCCCGGGTGTAGACCGGGAGGGGAGTGACCGTCTGAGGGAGGAGATGCCCCACAGGCACAGACCCGGAACTTGGCTTTGAACTGGCCTCTTCAGAGGAGCCTTCATGCAGGAGGTCGACCTCTCACCAGGACGCCTGCCCCTGGCAAGGGTGAAGAGACCCAAGGATGAGCTGGAGAGGAAGAGACACTGCCCAGACCCAGCAAAGGCTCCAGAGCCACAGGCACCTAGTACTGAGACGGCATCTGGGGTCATCTGGTGCAGAATCCACAAGGACAGACGTTCCTTCTAAACCTGGAAGCCAACCCCATGGGCAAGTGCTATCTTCTCTTCATCCCTGGCAGTTTTCCTAAAAGCCTGGAGCTCCTCTGGTCTCGAGGGGACCAGCCCCACTCTCCTCACCCCGCTGCAGGAAGCAGCAAGGAGAGACGTGAGGAGCCCAGCAGTGGCAACGGAGCGGAGCAGGCAGGGAAGGCCCCACCGAGGAGCCGCCAGGGTCACTGCTGGAGCCGGGGAGCAGGCCCTCGCACGCCCACAGCAGTGGCCCAGGAAGTGGACAGTGCGTCGGTGGAAGGGCCCCAATGAATGAGTGCTGTACTCAGTGTCAGGAGCTCGCTGTAGCCACCCCGGCAGTCATCGGTGAGCCCGGTGGTCAGGGCAGGCCCCTCGGCTGGCGCACCTTTCCAGACAGGCCAGGGCCCCTGGGGCTGCACCCTCTGAGGGTCAGGACTCAGTGTGCACAGAGTGGGACATAGCTGAGGACCCCACTGCTCTGCCTCTGCCCCATGCCAGGCCCTGGGCAAGAAGCAGTCTTTCTTCTCTCTCTCCCCCACTCCCTTTCCCCTTTTCTCCCTTTCTCCACTCCTTTCTTTCCACACATATTTACTGGATGCTTTCTGAGTGCTAGGTATTAGACACGTCCAAGGAGGGATGCAAAGCCCTTCAGACATGGTCTCCTCTGTGAGACACTCCAATTCTGTCCAGGAAGACAGACGTACAGACAGACGTCATACAGACGGTCACAGCACACGGGTTGGTGGTGGTGCCTAGAAAGTTACAGTCATCTCTGTCCTGGGGAGAAGACAGTGGAGGCTTGAAGGCAGGGCTGCACCTTCAGACACGCCACACTGCCTGTACACAGGGAGCCCGGCATGTGGGGACACACAGCTGCCCCTCTCCCGCAGCTAAGCTAGTCCTGTTTCCAGATCCAGAATTCCTCATTGTCAGAGCAACACCCCCACTTGTCCAGCTGTGTGTTCTTGGACAATGCTTTCTCCTACCAGGACCTCAGTCTGCAGCTGTCTGAATACAGGCCACAGATGAAAACCGTCCTCCACTCAGGGTTCCTCTCTGTTTGGTCTCTCTTCGTCCAGAGGACCCACATCCTCCTGCTGCCCCTGGATCCCCAGGGCCCCACACTAGGGCTCCCTCCTGGCTTCCTTTCCCCAACCTCCACCCAGGCCTGCTCTGCTTCCAGGTTCCTATCTGCCAGGGGCACAGGGTTGAGAACCCAGCACCACCTTCCACTCTTCCCTTTTTGTTCCCTTTTTGATCCTCCCCACGACCACCTCCCCATACACACTGCCGTGGTTGCCAAAACCATATTGAATTCTTTGGGGAAGAAGGAAGGAAGGAAGGAAGGGAGGGAGGGAGAGAGGGCGGGCCTCTGGATAGTGCAATGCTTAAGAGTAAGGCCCTGGCCGGGCGCGGTGGCTCAAGCCTGTAATCCCAGCACTTTGGGAGGCCGAGACGGGCGGATCACGAGGTCAGGAGATCGAGACCATCCTGGCTAACACGGTGAAACCCTGTCTCTACTAAGAAATACAAAAAATAGCCGGGCGAGGTGGCAGCGCCTGTAGCCCCAGCTACTCGGGAGGCTGAGGCCGGAGAATGGCGGGAACCCGGGAGGCGGAGCTTGCAGTGAGCTGAGATCCGGCCACTGCACTCCAGCCTGGGCGACAGCGCCAGACTCCGTCTCAAAAAAAAAAAAAAAAAAAAATAAGAGT